>NC_056743.1:1265836046-1265907655 GCF_019279795.1 Protopterus annectens
TTAGTGCTCCTAGGAGGTCCGCACAGTTCCAACAATACATTATGTAGCTTTGGAGAGGCAGCAAGGAGAGTGAACACAGCCTACTATGCACAGCTTCACGTTACTAAAATGAAGAACAATGCATTTCACATATATACCACAGAAGAGGTAACTTTAACTTTAGGCATTCTACCGTAATCAGCATTTTGCATTACATACCATTATCAGGACAGTTATTTCAGGACAGAATTAGGCAGATCTGAACATAACCAAATGAACAGAACATTAGGCAGATCTGAACATAATGAAAACTAGAAACTCCACTGCTGAAGTAGTCTGCAGAAGGCAAAGTAGATATAAAATGTTATATGGAGTTGGAAAAACAAATATGTACAAAACTTGCTTACCTGAATTGTCCCTGACACTGTGGTTACTTTGGGTTATTAGAACTTTGAGTGATCAATCATCTTCACTGCAAGAAGCTTCACCCTCTATTTAGTCACCCCTGAACAAGGAATGGTTAAGTGTGGAGGTGGAGATGTTATGTTATGGTTACAGCAATCTGACTGGCTGCCACTGCTTGCATCACCACTGGGGCCAGTGAAATAATGCAGGCTAAGCAATGGAGTTTTCTACTACCCATAACTGAACTTACCAGTTTTAGAGGGTTCTTTCTACCATTCCTTCTATTTTTTATTTTGCTTTAATGCAGGTGAAGGGGAAGTGTTAGTGTTTGTGTTTACTATCAGTGGGAAAGCAAAAGAAGGATGCACATCAAGCCGATTTTCTCAAAAAAATCTATGTAAACAATAGATAACTCTACTGTGAAAATAAAACTGAGAAGATAATTAAAACAGTTCAGGTACCTTTTCAATTTAATTTTCATCAGTGAAGTTATATTCAGTTTGTGAACTTAGTTGCACTCCTAGACGACCTCAGAGGTAATGTACCAGGGTAGCCATTGCCTCAGGAAGCTGTTGAATGTAAGCTTAGATGCACACTGTGATGGTATTTGTGGTTAATGAATTAATAATAAAATAGAGAACATGAGAATACTGAATATCTAGTTACAATAAATCCAAGAGTTTCAATCACAGGAGATATAAAATATAACATGGTTGGATA
This sequence comes from Protopterus annectens, assembly GCF_019279795.1. NCBI lineage: Eukaryota > Metazoa > Chordata > Ceratodontiformes > Protopteridae > Protopterus > Protopterus annectens. The sequence continues at coordinate 1,265,837,151 of NC_056743.1, forward strand.
GATTCACACAGATGCAGAAAAACAATACTTAACTAATCTCACTATATTTTCCTGACTGACTAAAGAATTACTGCTCCCTAGTTAAGTTACTTACTACAGCAAGGCAAGATGATGAGTGCTGAGTTGCTTACTACAGCAAGGCAAGATGAGGTGTGAGGTTGTGTGAGATATATGTGAGAAATCTTTCCTGTCAGGTTCCGAAAAACAAAGTGTTGATGTGAGAGTTCCAGAATATCTCTCACTGATATCTAGAAAATAATTTCAGTGCTGGTTATAGAATGACATCACCTCTGGTTACCTGACTCTGGTACAATATACACCCAGAGCTTTGCTAAGATCTGTTGCAGCATCTGAAAACTATAAAACAATTTCAAAAACTTCTACCCTTCCAGGGTAGCAATCAGTTCCCTCCTAAGGACAATACAGTAAGATTCCTAGTTCTAGTTTTCCCAGACATTTTTTATCGCTGGCTGCAATCAGAACTGTAAGATAAAATTTTTATGGCCTAAACTAACCCATTTCATTTTCAACCTATTTTTCAAAATTACTTGGACTGGGATTAACCTCTTCCCTTCCAGAATTCTCTGTTAAAACACATACATTTTGTCAGTTATAACAATACTGTCTGACATATATGCATATCTCTTTTCTCTCCAGCAGGACCCACTGTTGGTGCATTTTCAACATAAGCAACTTTGCAAATACATTTTAACACAATCATCTGTACAAATCAGTGTGATAGTCAACTGACATAAAATTCTTTACAAATCTCTAGGTAGCTATGCTGGCATATATTATACATGCATTCCACTACTCTCCCTGGCACAGATGGCACTACCTCATATCATCACATTGTATATGAGCCTTAACTTTGCAGTTCTAAAACAGCACCTCAAAATAGATAATCCTAAACCATATTGTTTTGTTGAGTAGGATCTATTGCCATCTTCCCCTCCCAGATAAATTCCTTCAACTCTTTTTTTAATTATTATCCACAACTTCTCCTCTGGTTAATAAAATTATGCGTGACCTGTACATAAAAGTAAAGGGAATAAAAACATTTTCTTTGCTTGTATTTCACTACCCATATCAATAAACAAGAACTTCCAGATTCTCATTTTCTTTTTGCATTATCTTTTGTTTGGTGTGTTAACCCAGCCACTGGGGATGCACAAGCCAGTGCATTTCTTTGTGCCAGTCCCAAGCCTGGATAAATGGGGAGGGTTGCGTCAGGAAGGGCATCCGGCATAAAAATTCTGCCACAACACTTATGGCACAAAAATTTCATATTTCCATACCGGATCAGTCGAGGCATGGGTTAACAATGACTGCCACCACTACTGTTAGCCAACAGGGTGCTGGCGGAAATTGGGCTACTGTTGGCCGAAGGAGAAGAGGAGGGTGAAGGCATGCCCAAAGACAGGAAGAGAGGAGGAAGGTTAGGAGTGTAGCAGTGAGGGTAGGAACTTTGAATGTTGGCAGTATGACTGGTATAGGAAGAGAGCTAGCTGATATGATGGAGAGAAGGAAGGTTGATATATTGTGCATGCAAGAGACCAGATGGAAGGGAAGTAAGGCCAGGTGTTCAGGAAACAGGTTCAAATTGTTCTATCATGGTGTGGATGGCAGGAGAAATGGGATAGGGGTTATACTAAAGGAACAATATGTCAAGAGTGTTTTAGACGTGAAGAGAGTGTCTGACAGAGTGATGTTTATGAAGCTCGAAACTGATGGTGTAATGATGAATGTTGTTAGTGCATATGCTCCACAAGTTGGGTGTGCGATGGATGAGAAAGAGAAATTTTGGAGTGAGTTGGTTGAAGTTGTGGTGAGTGCACCCAAGGGTGAGAGACTAGTGATTGGAGCGGACTTTAATGGGCATGTTGGTGAAGTGAACAGAGGGGATGAGGAAGCGATGGGTAGGTATGGTGTTAAGGAAAGGAATGCAGAAGGTCAGATGATTGTGGATTTTGCGAAAAGGATGGACATGGCTGTGGTGAATATGTATTTTAAGAAGAGGGAGGAGCATAGGGTGACATACAAGAGTGGAGGAAGATGCACACAGGTGGATTATATCCTATGTAAGAGGGCCAGTCTGAAGGAGATTGGAGACTGTAGAGTGGTGGCAGGGAAAAGTGTAGTTAAGCAGCATAGAATGGTAGTCTGTAGGATGACATTAGTGATCAAGAAGAGGATGAGGAGTGTGAAAGCAGTGCCAAGGATTAAATGGTGGAAGTTAAAAAAGGGTGATTGTGAAGTGGAGTTTAGGGAAGAGTTAAGACAGGCACTGGGAGGCAGTGGAGAGTTACCAAATAGCTGGGTAACTACAGCAGAACTAGTAAGGGAGACTGCTAGAAAGGTGCTTGGTGTGACATCTGGACAGAGGAAGGATGTGCTTGGTGTGACATCTGGACAGAGGAAGGAGGACAAGGAGACCTTGTGGTGGAATGAAGAAGTACAGGAGAGTATACAGAGGAAGACGCTGGTGAAGAAGAAGTGAGATTGTCAAACAGATGAAGAAAGTAGACATGAGTATAAGGAGATGAGGCACATGGCAAAGAGAGAGGTGGCGAACGCTAAGGATAAGGCATATGGAGAGTTGTATGAGAGATTGGACACTAAAGAGGGAGAAAAGGACTTGTACCAATTAGCTAGACAGAGGGACAGAGCTGGGAAAGATGTGCAGCAAGTAAGGGTGATAAAGGATAGTGAGGGAAAGGTACTCACAGGAGAGGAGAGTGTGTTGAGTAGATGGAAAGGGTATTTTGAGAGGCTGATGAATGAAGAGAATGAGAGAGAGAGAAGGTTGGATGATGTGGGGATAGTGAATCAGGAAGTGAAACAGATTAGCAAGGAGGAAGTAAGGACAGCTTTGAAGAGGATGAAGAATGGAAAGTCTGTTGGCCCAGATGACATAACAATGGAAGCATGGAGGTGCTTAGGAGAAATGGCAGTGGAATTTTTAACTAGATTGTTTAATGAAATTTTGGAAAGTCAGAGGATGCCTGAGGAGTAGAGAAAAAGTGTTTTGGTACCTATCTTTAAGAATAAGGGTGATGTGCAGAGCTGCAGTAACTACAGAGGGATAAAATTGATCAGTCACAGCTTGAAGTTATGGGAAAGAGTAGTAGAAGCTAGGTTAAGAAGGGGGGTGATGATTAGTGATCAGCAGTATGGTTTCATGCCAGGAGAGAGCACTACAGATGCAATGTTTGCTCTGAGAGTGTTATTGGAGAAATACAGAGAAGGTCAGAAAGAGTTCCATTGTGTCTTTGTAGACTTGGAAAAAGCATATGACAGGGTGCCTAGAGAAGAGTTGTGGTATTGTATGAGGAAGTCGGGAGTGGCAGAGAAGTATGTAAGAGTGATACAGGATATGTACAAGGGTAGTGTGACAGTGGTGAGGACTGCAGTGGGAGTGACAAATCCATTTAAGGTGGAGGTGGGATTACATCAAGGATCAGCTCTGAGTCCTTTCTTATTTGCAGTGGTGATGGACATGTTGACAGATGAGATCAGACAGGAGGCCCTGTGGACTATGATGTTTGCAGATGACATTGTGATCTGTAGTGAGAGTAGGAATCAGGTTGAGGAGACTCTGGAGAGGTGGAGATATGCTCTAGAGAGCAGAGGAATTAAGGTCAGCAGAGCTAAGACAAAATATATGTGTGCAAATGAGAGGGAGGGTAGTGGAATGGTGAGGATGCAGGAAGTAGAGTTGGTAAAGGTGGACGAGTTTAAGTACTTGGGATCAACAGTTCAGAGTAATGGTGAATGTGGAAGAGAGGTGAAGAAGAGAGTACAGGCAGAGTGGAATGGGTGGAGAAGAGTGTCAGGAGTGATTTGTGACAGATGGGTACCAGTGAGAGTGAAAGGGAAGGTCTACAAAAGGGTATTGAGACCAGCTATGTTATATGGGTTGGAGACAGTGGCATTGACAAAAAGGCAGGAGTCAGAGCTGGATGTGGCAGAGTTAAAGATGTTAAGATTTGCACTCGGTGTGACTACGATGGATAGGATTAGGAATCAGTGTATTAGAGGGTCAGCTCGTGTTGGACAGTTTGGAGGCAAAGCAAGAGAGATGAGATTGCGTTGGTTTGGACATGTGCTGAGGAGGGATGATGGGTATATTGGGAAAAAGATGCTAAGGATGGAGCTGCCAGGTAAGAGAAAAAGAGGAAGGCCTAAGATAAGGTTTATGGACTTGGTGAGAGAGGACATGCAGGCAGTTGGTGTGACAGAGCAAGATGCAGAGGATAGGAAGAAATGGAAAGAGATGATCCGCTGTGGAGACCCCTAACAGGAAAAGCCAAAAGATGATGATGATCTTTTGTTTGGTCTGTTCCCACATATCCTTAGCTGCCATAACATAAACCTTTTTAATCCTTAGCTGCCATAACAGAAGCCTTTTTAATCCATAATACTAAATACTTCATCTTATCATGTCCCCATAAATATGGGTATCATTGAACCAGGTCATGAGCGAATACATAATTTATGTCTATAGCCTTTTTTTAAATCTTCATTAATTTTGTATTCCAAAAAGACTTGAAACTGTCTCAAAATGTTCTGCAACACCAAGATGTCCTTTTATGAATTTATCAAGTACAAAGTAATATCATCTGCAAAAAAGCCATGTTTTTATGATTATATCCTTATTTTCTTTACCAGTGTCTTATAACATAAAGCAAGAAACAATGAGGAAAGAGGATACTGCTGTCTGGTTTTTGTGTTCAAGCATAACTTATTGGAGAGGAACCCTCACACTTTTAAATCTTGCCTGTGTTCCTTCATATATCCTCATAATAAATCTTATTGTATCAGAGAATACCCATGCTTCCATTGCCCTACTCATAATATCCCAGCTTACACTGTTGAATGCTTTCTCTGTATCAAGACCCACTAAAAACAGTTGTATTTTCTTACATTCTACGTCCCTCATAATCATCATTGCTCGATTAATGTTGTTAAATGTTAGCCTCCCCTCTACAAAGCCAAACTGATCCATAGCTATCAATTCTGGCAACACCTTTGCCATTGTTTTAGCTAGTATAAACATTACAATCAAAACAGGTCTATATGAGGTTGGGTCTTTGGGTAATATAGCCACCACAGGTTTTTTTCTAAGATGCTGGTACTTCCCCTCCTTTTAAAATACTATGAAACAAAATATTCCACATCTTTATCACTTTCTTCCCTCCTAACTTCCAGACTTCCACAGGAACACCACTGGTTCCTGGAGACTTCCCTGCAGATTGATTATACATCACCATTGTATCTCATCTCCTGTCTTAATTATTAGTTGTTGAGACTCATCTTCCTCTAATATTGACATAGTTAAGTATTCTATAAATATATCAAATTGTGTTCTTTCTTGATGTGTACATTCCTCTGCTTTATACAAATGTTCATAAAATTTCCAAAACATTTCTAATACTTCTATAGGATCTCTGTTTAATTTTCTTGTCACAAACTCTCTAAATTTAGCAACAACTCTTTCTATCTTTTGTTTCCTAAGTCATTGTGCTAAAAGATTTTGTGCTCTGAAGTTATCAGAAATAGTTGCTTAACAACAATCTTTCTAAACTCATGCATATCATCCAAAAACTCCCTTATTTTCTCTTTAGCTCTTTGCAGCTGTTCCTCTTCCTGTTCTATGAGACTCCTATTATTCTGCTTTATCAACCCCTCTAAATAATTCTTACTTCTTAACCATATCACTTTCTCTTTTATTTCCTCCATATTTTAAACTCCACTCCAACTTATCCCATTCATTTGGTATCCCTTCTGAAGAAATTTCAGTCTTTCCTAATAACTTCTGAATAATTTCCAATACTCATTTATTAAATTACTCTCTTTTTAACAGGTAAATAAGAAAGCACCAATGCCTCATTTTTACTTCATTGCCCTGCATTGTTATCTTATATTTTTATCTGCGCATGATCTGATATAGTTAATGGATGCATTTCAAAGCACGTGTTCTTGTGAAATATAATTTATATCCAGTCTAACCTGGTTATAATACCTTGGGGAATAATATGTACATTCTGTTCAAGTTCCTACTACTGAATTCACATCTTCCATATCAAATATTTTCATAAATGTCTTCAGAAACCTACCCTCTTTTGTTGTATTTTCCCATCCAGGTCCCCCTGATATAGCCTCACTGTTGCAAATCAAGTTCTAGTCCCCACCTATAAGTAATTTTCCCTTCTGAAAGTTGATTATTTCTCCCATAAATTTCTTAAGCGCCATAATAGCAGTTTTTGATGAAATATAAATACATGCCAGAAAAATCCTCATCCATTGCAAATAATCCTTTACTACCACACATCTACAATTATTGTCTTTTTCCCTCCTCTTCTATCACTACAGGAGTCTCTCTAGCAATCAATATAATCAATATTATTACTCCTCTTTTCCTTTGTACCTGATATTCAACTGGATATACATCCTGAGATCCTTTCTTTGTCAAATTCACATGCTCATTTCCAAATGTGTCTCCCACAGCATTGCTATCTGCATTCTGCATTTCATAACATAATTCAATACTGTTTCCCTTTCATCTCTACCTGTAAGGCCATTTACATTCCAAGATACAGTGGCTAGAGTAGCCATTATAATAAAAAGCTATTGTTCCCACTTATTATACATTGCATTTTTTTAATGTGTATTTCCAGCTTTTGTCTTACATGCACAAACTAATGTTTAACAGGCTGCTCTTTTATATAGTTGTTTCTTCTCATCTCTATTTTAACCTATGTCACATTTTTTATCACCAAGCTGCTTTACTCACTTTCTCTTCTTAAATATAATTTGTGCAGTCCACATGTATGGTGCACACATCCTGCCTGGCAGTAGTTCCCATTTACCAAAGTTGAGTTGCAATCAGTTACAATTAATTATTTTAATCTTATACAAGAAAATCTACTTAGCGACAGACTTACTTTTATTTAATTTATTTGCTTCTGGCAAGTCATTTATGTTCATATTCAGTCCGACCAACTCACATGCCTGTTTATCTTTTCCTCTTCCTTTTCCTGTCCCCGTTACCTTAATATCCCCTCTATGTGTATTAGCCTGTAGTTTAACTGATCCCTCGACATGCTAGAAGGATAGACAAAAAACTTTAAAAAAGATTCCGGGGGATGTGGGTGACCGAGAAATGGGGGGTTGCCTTTTTGGGGTGCTATCTATAAGAGTGCCGTATCAAGGTAATAAGTACTGTAGGAGCAAGTGCTAGGTTTAACAGATAGAGAATAGTCTACTTAGAGTCAAGTAGAGATGATCTTTTTAGTTATAGGATACGCTGATTAGATGAGTAGTATAGGTCGAGGAAGGTAGTTTCAAGGGAAAATTTGAAGAGTGGACTTTAGGTAGCCCGAATAGTTTAAACCTGCTTAACCGGCTGCCCTAGTGTGCAACAGTGGCAACTCCGCTAAATCGCTAAATCGTGCTAATCTTGGCTAAAAGCGTGCTTTATAGCAGGGGGCTGGAAAAGACAGGAAATGACCCAAAATGGCCAATAAACTACAAGTTACTGCCTTAAACCACTCCTCTGAGGACAAACAGGCAGTTCAGTACTCCCTACTCCCACTAGTGAGTAAAGAAACTACCCCTTGACCAAACAAGGAAAATGGAGAAAACAGGAACCAAGACAAAGCCCAGGGATCAGCAAAATCTGGTCTCTGGAACACTAGTTTAGGAAAGTATGGAAAGCAAGGATATTTTTTTGTTTTTTTTTCAAGTTTTTTTTTTTTACAGAAAAGCAGAAAACACAATAAATGCTATGATTTTCGATTAAATGCTATCAAAAGCTAGTACACTTGAGTGTATTAGCCTGTAGTTTAACTTTTAGGCAAAACTTAAACTAGCAAGTGCAGTAAACAGTTTTAACTTATAAACACAGAAAAAACAGTGCAAACTTGATAAAATAAGCAGAAACAGTAGTCGAAAGGCACAAAAAGTCGAAAAAGCCAAGAAAAATACTTAAAATCTGGAAAGGTAGTCTTTTCTGGTCTCTGCTGCTAGAGGAACACTGCTGGCCACCACGAGGAGCTGTGCTGAGTTCTCAATAGCTGGAAAAGCCCGCCAAAACGTGTTTTATAGCAGGGGGCTGGAAAAGACAGGAAATGACCCAAAATGGCCAATAAACTACAAGTTACTGCCTTAAACCACTCCTCTGAGGACAAACAGGCAGTTCAGTACTCCCTACTCCCACTAGTGAGTAAAGAAACTACCCCTTGACCAAACAAGGAAAATGGAGAAAACAGGAACCAAGACAAAGCCCAGGGATCAGCAAAATCTGGTCTCTGGAACACTAGTTTAGGAAAGTATGGAAAACAAGTTTTTTGTCTATCCTTCTAGCATGTCGAGGGATCAGTTGCTAGTGTCATCTCCTGCTCAGCTGGTGAACCTGGGAATATTGAGGCAATGTTACAATTGCCTCATGTACACAGACAACCCTCTCCTCCTCCCACAAAACACAAATACATGCGAGAGATGCAACTATACGGCCAAACTGGAGGCTGAGCTCTCTCAACATAGGACTGGCAAGACCAGTCAGGAGGGGAAGGTTACCACACACACTATAGACCCAGTCTCACATAGTACCATTACAACCTCAAATCATACACATAAACACACAAAGACATACTCGAGGCTCTGATCAAAAATCTACCAAAACAGCAGAGGCCACCAAAGCAGACACCCAAAAACCACCACCTCAGAACACAACACCTGCAACACATAGACCTCACAGTCAGAGTGTCAAACAGTCACAGCCCTTAAGGCCAAACACAATGCCAGACACACTAGTCATTGGTGACTCCATAGTCAGACACACTGATGTCCCGCTCACCAGACTGAGTAAGGAGAAGGTCACAGTAAGCTGTCTGTCGGGCGCTAGAATCCGCCACATAACGCAAGCACTCAGGTCTCTCAACAGCAGGTACAAATATGACTCAGTCATTGTCCACGCTGGTGTAAACGACCTGAGATGTACCTCCTTGGACTACATGAAAAGAGACATTGAGGAGCTCTCTGATTATGTAGCCCAGGCAGGTATGACCCTGACCTTGAGCAGTATCCTACCTTCACCAAGAATGATGCCACAATACAGAGATAAGATGATCAGCTTTAACAATTGGCTTAAACACTGGTGTCATTCAAAGGGGATCCAGTATCTGTCTGCCTGGGATGACATGCTGGACAAGCCACGCTGCTTCGCAAGGGACGGCTTGCACCTGTCACCCTGGGATTCCGGATATTGGCAAAGGCTCTTGCCACCCCATAGTGCCTTTTTAGGCAAGGCTCAAATTCTAAACCTACCACCCTAGAACACAAAAAGGAAATAAACTAAGGGTAATGCTGCTCAATGCCAGAAGTCTAAATCTCAAAATGCACGCTCGAGGCCCTTCTCAGTATGGAGAACATCGATGTCTGTGCTGTGACAGAAACCTGGTTCAAGGCTCCTGAGAGCACCCCAGCGCTATCAGGTTTTACCTCATATCATGCGTTCCGCCCCAAAATCAGGAAAATACCAAGAAAGGAGGGGGGGTATCCATATTCATCAAGGACACCCACACCTCAAGACTGGTGGCAACGCATGATGCATCGGAGACCATCCAGGTGCAATTAACCGTAGGCAAGACTGCTCTGCAAATAGTAGCATGTTACAGGCCACCCTCACAAACTCAGGAACCTCACATGGCCTTCCTGAAAACACTAGAGGGATAAATGTATCACCAAACACCATCATACTAGGTGACTTCAATTACCCAAATATAGACTGGGAACACTACTCAAGCCCAAACACCCTAGCCCAAAAGTTCCTGGAATTCATAAACTCAAATGCCATGGAACAACTAGTCACCATTCCCACAAGAGGAGATAACATACTCGATCTCATCATCACGAACATGGGAGCACAATGTTCAACACCGAAGTATACCCCTCACTGGTGAGATCAGATCACAAACTAATCTCGCTGGAGGTCCTCATCCCACCCCACCTGAAATAAAAAGACCACAGTAAAGAATTTCAAAAAAGCCGACTTCACACTTCTAAACTCTTGTGTGGTCTCCTATAAGCCTTACGAGCCGGCGGAAAACAGTACTCAAGCCGCTGAATCACTTACAAATGCCTTCTACCAGCACCTGCAGGACTGCATGGATAAGGCAATCCCAAGCAAAACAAAGACTCTTTGTACCAAAGGCAAGCGTCCAGTCTGGTGGACTCCAGCCATAAACAAACTCTACAACAAAAGGAGGAAGCTACTACAAGATAGAGCAAAATCCTTAAAAGGTAAGACACCCTTGATCACTATAAGTAAAAACTAAGAGCTCTCATAAAATCATCCAAAGCAAATTTCGAGAGAAAAATAGCTAAAGACTCAAAAGACAATCATAAGGCCTTCTTTAGCTATGTTAGAAACCTAGGAGGAAACTCCCAGATATGCTCAGAACTAGTTCAAAATGATGTGAAGATTACTGATCCTACAGACATTGCCAACATACTGGCTGACAGGTTCAGTGCAAACTTCTCACCCCTCCCCAAAAGGAGAGATATCTATACCAAATGATTGCAGCCCCCAAACATCTCCAGCGCCCAAGTGAGAACTGCTCTCTCCAAAGCAAAAACACAGCATCCATGGGACCTGATGGTGTCCCGGCTGTGTGCTCCACGAACTCAATGAGGAATTAAACCCACAGCTAGGACAGCTGTTTAATCAAAGTCTTACCTCTGGATACGCACCCAGGAGTGGCGCACTGCAACTGTGGTCCCACTTCACAAAGGCGGTGCCTCCACCGACCCTGGTAATTACCGCCCATTAGCTTGACAAGCCTTATCTGCAAAGCCATGGAGAGGATCATAATGGACCTCATAAATAAAGACATTGGGAATTTGCAGACTTTGGATCAAACCCAGTTTGGCTTTGTCAAAGGCAGATCATGCCTTTTATCCTTGGTTGACTTTTGAAACAGTCACCAAAGCCATTGATGAGGGAAAGGCAGTCCATACAGCCTACCTCGATCTGGCTAAGGCCTTGATACAATACCCCACTCGGGTATCATTGAAAAACTCATCAGCTTAAATGTTAACCCATACATCACAAGATGGGTTGCAAACTGGCTGAGTGACAGAACCCACAGGGTCAGAGTTGCTGGCGCCATGTCAGACTCAAAGCCTGTCACAAGTGGTGTCCCACAGGGCTCAGTCCTGGGCCCACTCTTGTTTGGCATCTACTTTTCTGAAGTACAAGCAAACACAGGAGGGTTATGGCTGACAAAGTTTGCAGATGACTGCAAACTGGGCGCCATAGTAGAAAACACATCTGACACAGATATCCTTCAGAAGGGTCTCACAGAAACAGATAACTGGTGCCAGAGCCACGGCCTAAAGTTAAATGCCAAAAAATGCATAGTCATACCCTTTGGGAAAAACAAGGTTACCCCTAGCTACCAAATAGGAGGCAATCCACGGAGCACAGAAGAAGTTATCAGGGACCTGGGGACCCAGGTTGATAGTAGTCTGTCCTTCGACACCCATGTAGCTAAAGTAGTTAGGAAGACCTTCTACATTGCCCACCTTATCATGAAGGGATTCTCATCTAGATCAAGGGAGGTTATAGTCTCCCTTTACTCATCACTCATCAGACCAATGATTGAGTACAATGCCCCATTTGGAATGTATCTGACCCGACACTTGCAGCAGCTGGAGAGGCCACAAAAGTTCCTCACCAAAAGGATAAAGGGTCTCAAAATCTATCCTATGCTGCCCGACTGAAAGAACTCCAGCTCTATTCAGTCGCTACCGCTTGCTCAGAGGTGACCTTTGCCTAACATACAAGGCCATGTCAAACCCAGATTTGATGAATATGCTTCACCTCAAAAAATCTAGATCCATCAGAGCCACAAGGGCGGGAGACTTAAACCTCGACACGGCTATTAATAGGACGTGCTGGAGGGATAGATTCATCACCCAAAGACTCCCTATGCTGTGGAACAGAATCCCGGTACATGTGAGGCAGAGCACCTCGCTGGCCTTGTTCAAGAGAAATCTTGACCAATGGATGGGAGATCGCAGATATACCCCAGGGATTACCTCAGTGTCACTGCTCGACAGAGGCACAGCAAAATAATGGGTATAGTTCCCCATACTAAAGGGGTGGCGTAAGCCACAAAACGAAGGGCTAGGCTTGTAAATGCCCTCGGGCAGATAGCCTAGTATGAACCTATGAACCTATGAACCTATGTTGATATAGCACTAGTTTAGAATCCCAATGTTCCTACTTTTAACCATGGAATTTACTGTGTTTATTGTTCAATGTGACCCTCTCCAACCTTTTCAGCTCTTGCACTATCCCCACAGCCTTCATCTATTGTGGATTAATGTTGTGTCTTACACTTCTTGGTAGTTCCATTTTTTGCTACTTTTAAACATAGGCTTGCTAAGGCTTTAACATGTCAGCTTAACTTGCTTTCTCTTCTCCAACTTAAATAAACATTTGTTCCTATTAATTCTTGCTAGAGCATATTCACATCCCTCATCTATATATATATATATATATATATATATATATATATATATATATATATATATATATATATAAAGCCAACTACATTAACAGAAAATATGCTCCCAGTCTCCTTTACAATTTCTATTACATCTTCAGCAATTCTCATTAACCTCCAGTAACATTTTGTGCAATTTATCAGGGGTATAAAAGTATTCATATAGGGTCTTCCATGTGAAAATCCAAAATTTTCTTGATTTTGTAGCTATCCTCAGTGCCAATCATATGTCCCTCCAGCTCTAATTCATTATTTCCCTGGGCAACAAGGCACCCCATGCTTTTATCTGTCTCCATCTCTCTTTAATTCGTGCTTAATATAACCTACCTATTAATCACTTTCGGACTGCTGTATTTGTCCTAGCTTCTGTCAACAGCTCTAGAGCTGTTGGTCTGACCAGTTTTCTTCTCTCAGTCTCTTTTACAAGTTTGCTGTATATCTCATACACCTCACTGTAATTCAACATTTCCTTTCTATTTACTGAAAAGGGCTTGCAAAGTTCCAACTGCCTAAGGTTTTGTCTCTGTCTAAAATTCTCCCCAAAAGTTCAAACCACCTAAGGTTTTTTTGTCTCTCAGTCTAAAACTCTCCCCTAAATGCCATTTTCTTCTCAACTTAGTCCAGTTTTTAGTCCCTGCACATTAATTGCAAATGGTTCTTTAATTTCTATAGGCCAGATTTCAAATTTCCATACTTTGTATTCCATCAATCTAAATATTTGTGGCATCTTTTGTGTAATCAGTGCTATTTGTGCAGTTTCTCAAAGCTTAGGCCAAGGTTGTTCCCACAGATTAAAGTATCCCAGCACTACCACTTGTTCTTGCAGTCCTGACATTTTCCCTTTCCAGTTAGCTTCATACATTGATTCTGCATCAAAGAAATTAGTTTTAACTGGCCTGATTTAAAGTATTCATACACATTTTGTAGCACCTTCTCTCCATCTTCATGTAGTAACATCCATCTTTACCATTGTATTCTAGAGTGTTTATTTTCCTATATTTATCCCATAATTTCTTTGCTAATTTTTATCCAATATTTCTTACCTTGGTCAAAAGTAAATGCTTGTGATACAAACAAAATGTGCAGCACTACAAACATTTTATTGCCTGGATTCTCTCATCTAAGTCACTGCGCATCATTCTCTATCTTGTAATCATATCCTATATTTTCACCCATACCTCCTCCCAGTTCTGCTTAGAAGCATCTTTTACCTTCCTAGTTAGCCATACCCTTAAGTAGTTGATCCAGTAGTGACCACATAGGTAAGGGCACTCCTGTATAAGTTATCATGTTAGCGCATAGTTTACACACAGCACTTTCGATTTAGCTTTATTACTTTTATATCTCAAAATCTATTCAGATTTCCTAAATAAGTTGAAAAGCTTACCCATATCTTCCTACAGCCTTGTTAAATACGATACAATATCATCTGCAAACAAAGCCAATTGCACCTCTCTCATTTCGGCTCCTTCTATTCCCTTATGTTTCATTTGTCTCATTTTCAGTGTCAGAGGCTCCAAATATAAAGTGAATAACAAGAGAGGCAAGGGCCAGTCTTGCCTCATACCTCTTTCTGTTAAAAAGTCCTGTGTCAACTCTGCATTTATTTTTATAACTGCTGGTGTCACCCAACAAAGTTTTGTCAACATAGCAATAAAATCTTTTCCAAATAAAAAAAAGTTATGTACTCACCATAACATTACATCTGTGTTGTCCATTTTCATTCTTCCTCAACTGATGGATCTGGGATCCAACTTGGAATGGACTTGCCCAGTTCTTCCAGATCCTCAGACCTAATTTTCAAGCTCCTCCCTTTACCCATAATTCCCTGCCAGCCTAACATACCTCAGATTGAGTTTGCTACCCTTAATAGACAATGAATAATTCCTTAAAAGAACTTAAAAAGGTATAGATTAAAAGAATAAAACTGGAGCTCAAACAAGGAGCAATAGTTTTCAAAGTAATTTATTTATTTTATTTATTTTACATTTATTAATCGGGGGGGGGGTTCTGACTGGACCAAAGGCCCTTTTTCAGCAGAGGGCTGGAGAGAAAAGCTCTACACAGAAAGATAATTACAGATACATTTAGGTGTTTAAACAGCAATAAAATACATACAGATTTACAATAGACATGTTTACATTGGTAAGAAGACAACACAATACAAGGAATGAAAAACATATTAATTAATAATAAGAATAATTAATTTCATGGTATCCAGTTAAGGTTTGAAATACAAATAAATCCAATATATATATATATATATATATATATATATATAGTACATTACATTATTTTTGCAGTAGTATGAAGATAGCCTATTAGAGGAAAGTAAACCTTTATTTGTAATATAAATCATGACATAGTTTCATGATAACCATTTGCACTTAAAAAGTGGTAGTACTAATGTCTTGCTTTAATAGTAGTAGTAATTATTTAACTTGATGGAGTCACTATATGTGAGTGTGAGTGAGAATTTAGTAAAGTAAGATGGGCATAGTGTATGTGCCTTGTCTGATTGCTCTAGCCTGAGGAGCAGTCATAGCACAGCCAGCTTTGTTTCAGATGTTGCCTGATGAGGCTTTTAAAGGAGGCTTTAGAGAATGTGTTTTGTATGCTAATGGGGAGTGTGTTCCATTTTTTAGCCACTGTACTACTATAAAGTGAGTCTCCAAAGCTATTATTGCTGTTGGTGACTTCTAGTAGTTGTTTGCTTGATGATCAAAGAGGCCTTGTGGCTGAGTGCTGTTGTACTAGGTTTTTAAGGGCAGGACACTTATTGGGGAAGTAGTAGATAGAATGACAGAGACAGAGTTGATTATAAGTTAATAGGTTGGGCAGCTGAAGCCAGTGAAACTGGTGCAGAGCAGTATGGTGATGGGCTCTATATGGACAATTTGCAGCACAGCAGGCAATTCTGTTGTAGTGGGCCTCAATTTTGTTTAGGTCAGCTTTATTGAGATTAGTTAGAATGGAGGATGCACAGAGTAGGGCAGATAGAAGTTGGGAGTGAGCAATGGTAGATCTTGTATTGTTGGTGAGAAATGGTTTAATGCGATAGAGTGAGGCCAGTTTGGCACATACTTTCTTATAGTTAAGTTGAGATGAGTATCAAATTTAGGTGGCAGTCTACGGTTATTTCTAGTAGTTTAGCATGTGCTACTGGAGTGATTGGAGTAGACTTTGTAGAGTAGATGGTGAATTGACTGCTACTGGAGTTTTTGTTAGAGCTAATTATAATCATTAGCTCTGTTTTCTTAGGATTGAGGATAAGTTGGGATTTGCTAAGGTAATTTTCTACATCAGAGAATGCTAATTGAGTTGTTTGTTGGAGGGTAGGAATACTTTGTGCTGTACAGATTAAGGTAGTATCATCTGCACACTGAATGATAGATGCATGCTGTGTGGAGGTATGGAGGTCATTTGTGAAAATTGTGAAAAGCAGTGGCCCTAAGATAGACCTCCGTGGGACTCCAGTATTTATGAGTAACAGAGGTGAGAGAGAACTTTCCCATTTCACAGCCTAGTACCGGTCAGTTAAGTAGCTATGGAACCAGGTTAATGTGGACTTTGATAGGTTATATTGGTTTAGTTTATTTAGTAGGATTTGGTGGGATACTGTGTCAAATCCTTTAGACATATCCAAAAAGAAAGTTGACAACTGCAGGCCTTTATTTTTGAGTTGATTTATTGTGTTAGTGAAGCAGAGGAGGGCTGTAGTGGTGCTATGGGTGGGTCTGAAACCATGTTGAGTAGGGAACAGGATATTATTGTCTAGGAGGTGTTTTAGTACTTGGGTGTGAATGCATTTTTCTAATATTTTGGCCGGGGGGAGAGTATTGCAATGGGTCTATAGCTATTAACTTCAGTGGAGGTCTCCTCTTTGTGTATGGGAGTAACATGGGATATTTTCCAGAGTTTGGAAACAATTTTCAGTAATAGAACTATTTATGAGAATGGAGATTGGCATTGCAATGGCATCTGCTGTGAGTTTTAAGAAGTAGATAGGGAATAGGTCAGCTGTGGTTTCTGAAGTTTTTAGTTTGGAGAGCATACTTTTGATAGAGCTGGTGGACATTGTTTTGTGTGTAAAGCATGTATCCATATTGTTTATGGTAGGAGGGATAGTGAGGTTGGAATTGTTCTGTGATACTAGGGATAGAACTGAGTTTACAAACTGGGAATTGAATTGTGTTTCAATGGAAACTTTAGTATTGGGGTAGTTGGTTTGGGGGTAGCTGTTTGGGTGGGTTTTAGCAACTGGTTTACTCTTTTCCAGATTTTTTTGGGGATTGTGTTGGTATTTAGTTTACAAGGTGGTATAATAAGATTTTTAGTCCTGCCTAATGCATTTTTTGCATGGTTGCACAGTTCTCGATAATTAGCTAGGCTTTGTATGTCCTGGACGTGAGGATTTGTTTGGTTTCTTTGTTAAGCCAGGTGTTTTGAGAGGTTCTAACCTTGGCATTGTACATATAGGTTCATAGGTTCATAGATTACTACTAGGCTAATTGCCCTTGTGGGCCATTTTAAGCCTAGCCAATTACCCCATGTGAGAATCAAACCCTGCACCTTGTGCATGTAAGGTAACTGCCTTAACCATTATGCCACCCTCCCACATAGTCTTAGCTGCAACAGTGGAGCAATAGTACCTATCTGGTGTAGAAATGTTCTGCTGAAGTAGGCTACAGCCCGGTCAAGTAGGAAGGTTTTTAGCGGAGGGTCTAGTCACAGTTATAGAGTAAATTTTGAGGACCACAGGAGAAAATATTTTTGTGTTTCTAGTGGATTTGTATGTAGTGGTTTTGCATTGGCTTGCTCTAGGTATATTAGGTTGTGGTCACTTAAGCTATCTAGGAGACTCCCTATGTGGGGGTACAATCTAGGGTTGTTGGTTAGTACATAACTTTTTTATCTGATGTTGTCAATTTAATTCATTCCTCAACTGATGGGACAGAGTCCCCAGCTAGATAATCCTTGGGTGGTCCTTGTGTTAGGATATTTCCGAGTACTGCAGAGCCAAAAGCAGCTCTCTTCCTCGAAACCAAATGAAATTTGTAATGAGCAATAACACTGGACCAAGTGGCAGCTGCAGAAATATCATCTATGGAAGTTCTTGAACAAAAAGCTGAGGGTACAGCCATAGACCTTGTGGAATGAACTCTATGGGGCTTAGGCAAGGACAACTATCTTTTACTATAGACAAAAGATATGCAATCTGTTAACCATTTGGCCAGAAAAACATTAGAAACTGGCATGCCAATCTGTTAGGAGAGAAGGATACAAATAACTGGTCAGTCTTCCAGAAATCTTTGGTCTGATGGCAATAAAGCCAAAGTTGTCTATGCGCATCCAAAAGATGGAGATGGAGCATGTACGCTCTCTTATTTGAGAAACTTGGAAAGAAAACTGGGAGATTAATGACCCGGTTGACATTGGACTCAGAAGCTACCTTAGGCAAAATAGATGGGTTGGTCTGTAAGGAAACTCTGTCTTTCGTGGAAAACCAGGTAAGGGGACTATAAGGCGAGAGACTGGAGTTTGAATACTCATCTAACCGATGTAATAGCAACTAGAAAAATGGTTTTCAAAGACAAAAACTTAAAGTGTGACTTTGCTGAATGTTCAAAGGGGCCTTGAGTCAGACCATGAAGCAGGATAGTTAAATCCCAAAGAGGAGTAGGCTCTTTTACAGTAGGCCTAAGTAAAAAGGTTCCTTTGGGAAAGGCTTTGCATAATCCAGAAGAAGCTAAGGATGCATTATTTTCACCCATATGAAAGTTTGAAATGTCAGGCAACTGAACCTTAACAGTAGCAACACTTGCTCCTTCATCAAAAATTGAAGCCAAAAACTCAAGGGCAGCTGGTAGGGGGCAGATAAAGTGTCCAATTCTCTCCCTTAAGGGCCCAGAAAGCAAATCTCTACCATTTACTTCTGTAAATCTTTCTAGAAGAAGCATTTTGAGAAGATAAAAAAGACAGACTGAGGAGGAAATCCCAGGCTGTCTAGCAATCAGTGGAACTGGAGAAACCATGCGGTCAGTTTGAGGATTGTTGTGTCCAGATGGGTCACTCCTGTCGGGTGAGACAGGAGTTGTTAATTGGGGTCCACTATCCAGGGCAGATGTAGAACATGAGGCCACAGGAAGGGAAACCAAATTTGATGAAGCTAAAAAGGTGCAAAGAGGATAACTGTGCTCTTCAACTGATATGCGTTCTGTAGAAATTTGGGGATTAGAGATAAAGGGAGGTAAGCATAGAGGAGACTGGAGGGCCAGTTGTGGACTAGTGCATCTCTCTGTGATTCCCCCTTTGGCAGGATTAGGGCAAAGAACCTACTGCACTTACTGTTGAGGGGAGATGCAAAAAGGTCACAGCATAGCTGACCCCATTGATGGAAAATTCTCCCTGCCACTTTGACATTGAGAGACCACTTGTGAGGCATCAGAATGGACCTGCTTAATTTGTCTGCAATCACATTGGCTTTCCCCAGTATGTGCATTGCTATGAGAAAGTGGCCATCAGGGATCATCCATTGCCACATACAAACTGCTTCTTGACATAGTGGGTAAGATCTGGTTCCTCTCTGTTTGTTGATTTACCAGACTACAGTCTTTCTGAATAGCAATCATCCTGAAGGGGAGAACATCTTGAAAGTCCTGCCACAATAGGAGAACTGCTGATATCTCCAAGAGAGGCTATCTGACTGACCATGTCTAAATGAGCATCTATGCACCAGACCATTTGTGTGTGTGAGTTGTGATTTGCTGTAATTAACTGTGATGCCTTCATGAAGACACAACTGGAGCAAGTAGCCCCTTGCTGTAGAAGCAGATGTCTGAATGGGGCCATTAGGAGCCAATTGTTCAGGTACAGAAACATTTGGAATCCCAGCAGTCTTAGGTGAGCTGCTACCACCATCATGCATTTGGTAAACACCCTGGGGGGCTGCGGTGAAGCCAAGGTGCAGTGCTCTGAAGTTGAACTGGTAATGACTGGCTCCCATCTAGAAGTGCAGATATCTTCTAGAGTGCTTGTTCATTTTGATATGATAGTACACACCCTGACAATCAATCATCCTTTCACAACAGGAGCAGAATGGACTGAACCATGATCATCCAGAACCTTGAATATTTCATGTACTGGTTTAGTTTGCTGAGATCCAGAATGGGTCTCGAGTCCCCTGTCATCTTTGGTATTAAGAAGAATCTTGAGTAGGCTCTGTATCCTATCTGGTCTTGGGGTCCTTCTGGATGACTCTTTTTCCAAGCAGCTTTTCTATTTCTAATGCTGTGTTCTCCCTCTGATTGGGCGGAACAGAAGCTGGAGGTATCAGAGCTGATATCTCCTACACTACCAATCCCTGAATACCTTGAGGCCCTAATTCCAAGAATGGAGTTGGACCCAAGCTTTCTAGTGCTAAAGCTCTGAGGTGTAAGACGGCTCCAATCATTTCAGATTTGACTCCAGTCCCCTAGATATGGTGTCAGTGCTTCAGTTCTGAGAGTCCTCCTGCTTCGAAAGGTTTGGAGCCAAAAATCTCTGGGAGATGACTGGAGTCAAAGAATGACCTGCCTTAGGATTCAACAAGAACACTCCCAGGGATCTCGGATCCCAGGGCGCTGAAACCACAGGCAGGATCTAAGAAGGAGTAACTAAAGGAGGACATGTAATGTGCAGCCTCATAGAGATCCGATGGAAGGAGGAAATGGACTTATCCCCATCTGGATCTGAGCTCTGAAGAATTTGACAAGCTCCTGGAGAACTGTTTGTGTGGAGACTCCTGTAAAAATGCAGAAGGAAGTCAGTTAGGTATTGGTTCCAGTGAATAACTTGGCAACTAGATCTGAGATTTTGTTTCTGCAGAAGTAGGATCCATAGTACTTGGATCAGATTTCTTTGAAATTTTGGATGGTGGCTTTAAGGATGGGCTGAAGATGTTGATGGAGCTAGAGACCTCTTCCTGGTATCCTTGTCTTTGGAAGCAGAGTTAGGCTTTCTTTTGTCCATTTTCTTGGAAGGAGGTTGAGCCCCAGTTGAAAATGAAGAAGAAGAAGGAAGAAGACCATTCAATACTAATTTGTTCTGTCAGTAAGTGCCCTGGCATTTAAGCCAGCACAGATGGAACATCCCAAATTTAAATGAGTAGCACCAAAGCAATAGACATATTCCCTATGGGCATCTGAATTGGGTATTTGTGCCCACGGGAAATGCATTTTTTGAAACATTTGACTTGTCTGCCATACTTGATCCCAAGGAATGTTAATCCAAAAGGAAAGCCAAACTGATATCTGTGTATCTGTCTATCTCTCTCTCTCTCTCTATATATATATATATATATATTTTTTTTTTTTACAAGAAAACTACCAACAGTGGTAGTAAGAAGTACCCTGAAACAGGTAGAAAAGAACAAATGGGTGGAAAAGAAAAGCAGATGTACCAACAATGGTACTTGAGAAAAATGCCAAAGTTTCAGTAGAAGGGAAAGGAAATAATCTGATGAGCAGAGAAAAGGGAAAAAAACTCTGAACTAAGGGAGGATGGGTGAAGAAGCTTAAAGAATAGCCCTGCTGAAAAAAAATAATTTTAAAAACTTGCTATTTTTGGTAAATTTCACCTGATAGCTGGATCTGCATCTGTAGTGATATGGTTTAAATGAGATCTGCAGTATGCTAGGCTGGCGGGGCATTATGGGTAAAGGGAGGAGCTCAAGAGTTGGATCCCAAGATCTGGAAGAAGCAGCCAAGTAAGAGATCAAAGACCCATCAGTTGAGGAATGAATGAAAATGACATCAGATCTCATTTTATTCAAGATTAACCAGAGGTATTCCCATTCAACTGTATCAAAGCCTTTTTCTGCATCAAGAACCAAAAATACTAACTGTTCCTTTGTCCATTCTACTTCCCATTGCATTATGCATGTTTTGAGTATGCCATCAAAAGTTTGTCTCCATCTTACTTGTGAAGGCTGCCAGCCTAGCTAGATAGAATTTTGTAAATAATTATATGTCATTGTAAATATTAATAAGATCCACAGGCTTGTGTAACAAATGTAATAAAATGTAACCACAGTGCACCCTGCTGGAAGAAAGGTGATAAGCAAAGGATTTTGTGACTGTGTTTGAGCTCAAGCTAGGAGACATGATGTCTGGGCTAGGAAATTATTTTTATTGTACTAAGACAGACATAATCACTAGGGTTTACATGTAAAGTGTCTTTTATTGCTGTGGCTTCCTGGCAGGTGCAGATTATAAAAAGAAATATTAACATTTTGAGTTCTGTGAGCCTGGGAAATGTAGAAGTGTCAAGAATGATGTAATCTGAAATGACTCAGCAGTAATGTGTATTATCAATTTAAGGGCTATCTCAGAAAGTAAGAATAGCATTTTGTATTTGTCTTCACATCTGACAACTCACCAGCACTTTGCTTTGCTCTGTAAGTAAGATATTTTGATCTTAGTATTTATCTTAGAGATAGATAGGAATGCAGCCAAATTAGTCTAGCTGTTTACTATGCTTATGTCAGAATGTCCTACAATATTGCTTTAAAGTATTTTCCTGTGTTTTCTGAACTCTCTAATGTCATTGTGTTGAATTAATGAGTATTGTCTTGTGTTTTTATTATTATTAAATATTTTAAACCTTTTTAACTGTGGCTGTTTTGTGTAGAGATATTTACGCTCTGAGAGTGCTTGCATGCATTTGGTGATACTGTATAAGCCACTACTTAAATAGCCTTCAAGTCTTAGTCACACTTACTAATTGGATAATAATAACATTACACAGTAGAATTGGACACCCTTTGGTAAGGGCCTTTATAGTACCTGATAGTAGTGGTTGGTGACAGTGATTTCTACCTTATAGTCAGGGCAGAAGGGGGCATAGCCAGTAAACCTGTGCCAGCCTTCTCCAGGAGTGTCTGTGTGTTGTATATAACACAAATCTCAAAGTGTGTGTGTGTGTGTGTGTGTGTGTGTGTGTGTGTGTGTGTGTGTGTGTGTGTGTGTGTGTGTCAGCTCCTTGGGCAGGGACACAAAGCACTGGTTGGACAGAGAGGGTGCTGGTGGTTTTGGCTTGACCACTTAGCTGAGATCTGAACCCTCTAATTGTGCCAATGGGGCACCTTATTAGGGATCTGGAGAGAAAGGTAGAAACCAGCCCAAGACTGACTGTGATATCTGTGTGCTCTTAAGAGAAACTGTATTTTACTGTGTGTGTACTTGTTATCCTCCCAATATGGATGCCCCTCACTGGTGTTAGCTGTGAGGATTGAGGCTTCTTGATTACTGGGCCAGTGCACTGGCATCACATATTAATTGTTTGGCAGTGGTGGGATATCCACATCAAATATTAATTGTTGGATGGTGGTGAGTTACCCACATCACATATTAATTGGCTTGTGGTGTGGATAGTGAATTCCTGTAGCTTGTGTACAGTGATCACTGAAGGTGTTTTTGTACTCTAAATCAGCCACACAGTGAAAATTCAGAGTTCAGATCACAATTGTTTTATTTCTTTTGTTAGCTCAGTTAGTCAGGGAGAGCAGGCAAGCATGTCAGCAGAGGAGTATGGAAAACAGACAAGGAGCCAGTTGGCTGAGATGTGCCAGGCTAAAGGACTGGTGCATGGATACCTGACTAAGGCAGACATGATTGCAGCTTTGGTCACAGCTGTAGCAGAAAATAGCAACCAGGACAACAATCATAGTGGCTGTGGAGATGTACAACACTCAGGGAAAGAACAGCTCAACCTTTCTGCAGAGGACATAAAAGTCCATCTGGAGCTAAAGAGACTTGAATTGGAGGCCAAGTGTTTGGAAAGCAAAGCAGGAGAGAGACTGAGGCATCTAGAGAGTGAGGAAAATGAGAAACTGCTATGCCTGGAAGCTGAGGAGGAGGAGAGGTAGAGGCAACATGAAAAGGAGATGCTGACTCTTTGCCAGAGTCATGGAGGTAATGGGGAAGGGAGTAACCAAACCCCAGAAGCAAAAAAGGTCAGTAAATTCCTTCCACAGTTTGTAGAGGGGGATAATTTTGATAGTTACATTCATATGTTTGAGAGGGTATGTAAACACTATGATGTTGACCAAAGGCTCTGAGTTCGGTTCCTGACCCCCTTACTCCATGGTAAAGCTGTAAATGTACTTTCCAAACTGCCTGATCAAGACTTTTTAAACTATAATGTTGTAAAGAATTGTTTGCTAGAGATTTTAAGCTAACACCTGAAGCTTATAGGAAAAGATTTTGTGATCATAGACACAAGGCATATGAAAGTGTGTGTGAATATGTTGCTGAACTGAGCACTTATTTTCATAGGTGGGTGAGTTGATTTCAGGTCACCACTTTTGAAGGGCTGGCAGACTTTTGGTGAGGGGAACAAGCCCTTAGCACTTTGCCTGAGGACATGAGGATCTGGTTAGCTGATAGACAATGCTCTACTGTAGATGAGTTGAGGAAGAAGGGAGGTCTATACCTAGCAAGCAGGGCATCCCTGTACAGGAAAGGGACACCCAGTGCTGCTCATGGGTCTAAGGGAACCCATGGTGGGCAGCCCAGACTGCCCCAACAGAATTTAACAGTAGCAGGAGAAGCCACTAGTCCAGGTACATGTCAAGGACCCAGAGTTAAACGTTTTGAACGCAACCAGTGGGGCCATGTGGCATACAGATGTCCATGGAGGCAAGGTAGGGAACAAAAGGTGAGTGAGTCAGTAAGTGGGAATGACAAAATGCCAATAGTAGGTTGCCTTGGGACAACAACGGTACCAAACTACCACAAGAGATTATATCCTATCATAGTGAATGGCAAAGAGGTCATGGCTAAAAGAGAGACAGCCTCTGACATAACCATTGTGAAACCTGCAATGGTTATAGAGGAGCACTACTTGCCTGGGCAGTCTTAACCAGTTAGAACTTTAGGAGGGACCCCATTTCAAACACCTTTGGCTAGAGTTCACCTTGACTGGGAGGGTGGAAAAGGAAGCCAGCAAGTAGGTATTTTTAAGGATATCCCTGCAGATGTCCTGAGAAGAATGATTTTGATAATGCAGTACCGTGTACTCATGCAGTTACACACAGTCAGGCTTGGAGACAAGCATGTGGGTATGGTAGCCTGGGGGAGACCCAGACAGAATGCACACTTGCAGCCAGGACTGGTAAGGTAGTTACTTCAGGGAGGGAGCTACCCTATAGCAGTGAGACTGAAGGTGAGCCATAGCTGCTTGTGGGTACTGATGTTCCCTTGGACAGAGTGAATGCAAAGGTAGAGGTGAATAGTAGTGCCCAGGCTGACAGTGAGGCACCGCTGTCACAGGATACCAGACTTCTTGTGGAAGAGGAGCTGGGAAGGGTTACAAAGAGAGAGTTGATGCAGGCTCCACTCTCAGACCCTACATTACAAGGCCTGAGGCAGGAACTAGTGAGGCACCTGATTCTCTATGGAAGGAGGAATTAGTATAGTGGGACAAAGGGTTACCATATAGAGAGTGGACCCCTGAGGGAGGGCTAGAAAGTGATAGAATACAGCGCTTGGTAGTTTCCCCACAAATACTTTATAATCGTGGTTTAAAATAGAAATGAGGTGGCATGAGGCTGGTTACAAGGGTCTTTACCTTCCTTCAAGTTTACTGAGATCATTGCTCTCCACCATGAATCAGGAATTTCCTTAACTTCCATGATCATGTTAAACACAGTGTACCACTTTACTACTATCTGATTAAAAAACTATATAGGGAAACCATCTGTGCCTATTGTTTTCCCTAGTGCTATCTTTTAAACTTGTTCTCTATTTCTGATACTGAGAAAGGGACCATTAGCATATCTTTTTCTGCTTTTGTTAATTGAGAGATCTCTAACCTATCAAAACAATTATCCACCCTGTTCTGCTGTTTCCAAGTTTTCTCTTGCCACTTATATACAGTAGCTTTCCATAATAATTTCTTAGAATTCCCCCTATCTCTTTGGTATTCCTACTGATTCTGTCCATTAATGGATTTTTCATCTGGAAAATACCCCATTCCATTTTGTTGCCATAGTCTACAGGCCAATAAGTGTTATTGCTTAGATGAATTATCAAACCAATTCACTCTCAGGGCTGTCTACAATGGACTTGTTCTTCAATTTTCTTTTTCCATTCCACCTGTAGTTTTTGCAACTTCTGTTTTTCTTCTGCTTTCACCAATGTAATCACTTGCAATTATTTTAGTTGTGGAAACCTCATTCTATCCCATTGTTTTGAATCATTCCATCTCCTTATATCTAATTCTTTTATTTTCTCCCTCAATATTGCTTTCAGCTCCTCCCATCTCTTAATATCCCCAATATTTTTGTCCTTCATGTTCTTGAATGTCTGCTTTCCATTTACATGTGTCCTCTCTTTCCCTTTTACCCCTTACCCAACCCATTCTCATTCTTTGGTGTCTGGGCTCTCTGTATGCTCCTGATTTTACAATTTCCATTCTGACATGGGTATGATTAGAGAACAGCATGGGGCATGTTTCTAGGTTTCCCATCATTCCCTCATGCGTTCTCATTACAAATTATTTGTCCAATCTAGTCAATGTTCAATGTTGTTGTGACATATGTGTATATATTTCTTCCCCCAGGAAACATATCACCCACAGATTTTATCCCATACGTTTGTAACATATTTTTGAACAGTATCCCTTCTTGCCCAAGTTTTTGCTGCCTTGGACCCCCACGTACATCTTCAATAGAAGCTGTCAGGCTCCAGTTCCCAGCTATTAGCCCCAGTCTTGAAGAAATTCTATCAGTTCTATCATCATTGTTTTTAGTTCCCCAGCCTGAGTTCTCAAGGGAATGTAAAAGTTACATGCATTACTCTTTGACCTTCTCAGTATCTCCTTGCTAATATATACCTTCCCATTTTATCTCATTTAATTTCCTCTATCTGAATTGGTACTCACCTTTTCACTAAATATAACTAACTTAGTGGCATTTGCAAATGATCCTTCTCTAAATCCCTTTTCCATAAGTTCCTCATGCTCTTTCTGGTTTAGATGAGTCTCGTGCAGTATGGCAATCACTAGATCAGCTTCTCCCAACCATTATTACTTTTTGTGCCTTCATTCATAGGTTAGTACTAGGCTAATTGCCCTTGCAAGCCATTTTAAGCCTAGCCAATTATCCCTTGCGAGACTCAAACATTGCACCTTGTTTTTGTAAGGCAAACACCTTAACCATTAGGCCACCCAAGTCATTTACATTCCATGCAAGCAGTTTAAGTCCCATTGACTTGATGATATTCTATCCCTCTTACCTTCCCTTGTGGGCTTATTATAGAATAATTGATGGATGAGACATGTCATTTAATTTCATTACATACTTTGCTTGCATTTTAGTTACAGAACACATGTTCCTATTAGGCATCTGTAGCCACACTAAAATACTCAGATATAAAAGGAAACAAATGTATCTGTCAACTTCATGCCACCCCTTTCTCCTTTACATGCCTACCTTCTCAGTTGCCTATTTATTTAGTCTGGATCCCTTCCCTTAACTTTCCTTGACCCTAAACCAGTAATCTCTTAATTCTAGTTTTCCTGCATTTTTTGTTAAGTTATTCTTCTATCTACTTATCCCTGGTACACCTTTGTGGAGTCTTTTATGGCATACATTTGATCCTACTTGTCTTATCTTTTAGTATGACATCTATGGTTTGCTTATATCAGATAGTATGGCATTATCTTCATATTTACTAGTTAATGTTATCTTGCTATGCAACTATTTTTCATTGTCTTAATATTTATATTGCTTGATTCTTTTAAGTACATCCTTAAATATTGTCTTCCGGTCAATTTTCTAATTAATTCTCTTTGCTATTTTATCTCTAACACATACTCATGGTTGCGCCTCAGCTCTGAGTTAATTCCCCTCCTCCCAACCCGGAAGAGGATAAAAAACAAAAGGGAATAACAAACCACTGCTGCCAGTTAACTTTAAAAACAAGCAGTACAACTTCCCCCATTCCTCCCCATCACCGCTTCATACAAATTTAAAGTATAGAATACTTTACTCTCAAATGGCATACCCAGCAGGATATTGTATTGCAGAGCTATTAACATTAAGGGTAGTTCCTGTGCTTGTTACTTCCACTTTGAGCATGCAAGTCAATTCCACTCTTTGTTACAGTTCAAGTCCTTATATGAAACCGATACAGGGCAAAATGTCCCAAATACAATGTCAGAAAGATTACTAAGCAATTTCCAAGTTCACAGAATCGATCCACTAAGTCTTCATCCTCTTCAGGTAGTGGGATATCAGACATCAGACCAGTGTTCAAGTTTCTTTTAGATCATCCCTTATTCTTTTAGTATTTTTATCCATTTCTCACTTTTCAGTCTTCCGTCTTCTTTTTAAATATTGGGAATGATTTCACTGGCCATCTGTCCCTCATCTTCCCTTTGTACCTGAGTGCTGGAGTTCCACTGCTTTCTTCTCCATCCTTTTGATTTGATAGTTGCCATATATTTCTCTATTTTTCGCAGTGCTGTTTCAGTCTATAAAAGTTTTAACCTGTTGGAAAATGTATTTTCATAGTTGCTTGGTACAATAGCAGAAATCTCAGTTGTGCAGTCCTTATTACTTTGATCACCTGGATAAATCTGTTGCTTCTCTACCTTGTCACAAATAAATAATCATTATCTACAAATGCTTTATTTTCTCTAAATGTGAGTTTTATTTTTTTTTCACAGTTCACTCAAAATTATGTCTTTTAACTGATATGTCTGTGGTTTTATTAAGACTGGCCTGGGGAATCTCGCTGATTGGCTCATAGGGGAAAACACTCTGTTCACTCCGTTTAGCAAGATTCCCTCTGCTGTAAGCCCATCCATGTGCTGATCTACTCCACCACAAATGTTTTGCAAGCATTTCCCTCTACCCCTCCTGGAACATTGGTAAAACAGACGTTCTCCTGCCTCTCTCAATCTTTCATTTCTAAGACAATCTGCATGAAGAGCTATGATTAAACAGCTCAAAGGAATATTCAAATTTAATAACATGAAGCACTTTCATCCTAGAACATTTATTAGAATAGCAATTTCATCATCAACCTTTTATAGGTTAATCAAAACCATACAGCTTACTTGTGCTTAGTATTTTTATTTGCATTACAGCTGTTGGTTTTGCTGATCTTCCAGTTCTGTTAACTTTTCCTTTATTTCCTCCTGTGGGGTCTTCAATTCTGCCAAACTTAATGTGTGTTCATCCTCTTTCTTTTTTACTTCTTCAGTCTCATCTGAGTGGAAGGTCAATGCTTGTTCCACATCTTCCAGTCATTTGTCTGTTCTATTAATATATTTCACCAGTGTTTCATTTATTTTTTTAACTTCAGCATATATTTTGTTTGATTTTCTCAGAGAAACTTGATGTCAATCCTCCACCCTGGTCTCCATCAGTGTTCAGAAGCTGTACATTTTTGGCCATTGTTTGATGCAGTCTCAAATCAACTGTTACGGTTCTTACATTTACAACTCTCTTTTTAGCTAAGTCATTTTCCATGGATTTTATCATTTATTAAGCTTACCAAATGCTTAGCATTTTGTTTCCAAGTGTTACTGACAGGTAATCCAGCAGTTTTTAGCATGTTCCAGCATTTCATGCTAGGTGGAATACAGTGTTCTATTTCAGCTATCCACCATACCCAAAGTCCCCCACCATGTCACATTTTTTTCAGATTTCTTTAAAACTTAAACCCCCCAAACAAACAAAACATACATTTTCAGTGCACTCATCCATATTAACTTAGAAAAAACACCAAAAACATACACTTTCAGCAAATAAAGTTTAGCCTTCCAAATGGGAACAAGTATCCCCACAGGCATAGCCTAACCCAAAATTAAAGTTACCCATGCTAAAGTGCATATTATAGCCAGTGTTTCCACTTACACTGATTGCTGTCTCTTCTTCTTTTCTTATCTCTTCTAGCCCCCAGATTTGAAAAACAGGTTGTATGCTTTAAGAAAACAACTTTAGCCCTGAGAAAAAGTGCACTGGCTACCTTTAAATAAAACTAATTTATGCGTTGTTCTACTAAACAGCCCTCCCATGTAAAACCAAATGAAATTATTATCTTAAGTCTACATATAATATAATTGGTATACTTATACACTCCACCCCAACCCCATCAGTCCAAGACCACACCATTATATTAACTTAATCTTGCTTCTGTCTAACCTTTCTTCTCTTATTATACTGTAAAACCTATATTTCTTACAATTTAAAAAGGGTACTTGATTGCTTTAATATCTTTAATACATACAACAGTCACTGAAAAGACCCTCCCCTGCCACATTTAAAATACCCCTCACTGCACACTAAACAAAACTGTTTTACAATATAACATGCAGTTTATATAACAATTTTATACAAATTGTAATAAGAACAATTGTTTTATTTACATTTACTTCTTTTTTCGTTTTAGTGTCCTTCTAAACATTAATGACATAATGTGGATTATATGCTTTACAGTTCACCCATGTTAACATAGTCAACAAAAATCCAGTCTTTTCTGTCATTTGTTTTGCAAAGCCACATTTCACAAATGTGACTGATGCTTTATTGTCTCCCATCTATTCACTAATTTCAGTGTTGTTCTTCTTCCTGATCATTACCTCTCAACACCAGATGCTGGTTCAAGTCCAAGGTACTCATGATTTCTCTAGTCATCTCCTATGTTTTTTCTGTCTCTTGAGCATTTTTCTTTGGAGCACTGAAAACAGTTTCACTGCCATAGTCTAGGAGCTTCATTGTCAGAAGAATGAGAATCAAAATCCTCTTCTGCTTGCTGGCAATCTTTTTGTTGGATAAACTTTATTTTCCTCTTAGCCTGTTCTGTATCAAAAACATATTTGATTCTCAGGGAAAAAATACTCTGAAGACAGCTGGATACAGAAGCCTGAATCTCACACCTGCCGCTTGACATTCCCTGATTTCTTTGATAAATTTGCTTTCTTCTGCCTGGTATACAGTGAATAATCATTTTCCACAAACACTCTGCTATTTACAATTTTTAATACTTTTCCCTTCTGCCACAGTGTTGTTAGGATTATCTGTTTCTGCTGGTATGATTGCATATTTACTAATATATATATGTCTTGGTGGAGCTATGTCAAAATATCAAATTTCCATAACCCCCAAAAGCAAAATACTGAGATTAGAATGTCGAAATTTCAAAATACTGAAAGTTTAAAAAGCCAACATTCAAAATACCAAATTCACACATATAAACCTTACATTCAACTCCCAACACCAAAGCAGTACTACAAAAAAACAAAACTGTAGATTTCCAAAAACAACAAAGAACTCATTGCAAAAATTAAATAAATACGCACTTACTCTCCTTCTACAAACCATACTATCTAAAACCCTATTTTGCAAAAATTAAATGACTACTAACTTACCTTCCTTCTGCAAACTGGACTATCTGAAACCCACCTAAGTGGGGGGCTATGCCTCCCACACCCCAACTGTATATATACCAACTCAGGGATTGCACTTCAGTGGGGAAAAGAGCATATACATTTTCTTACCTTATTGTACTGTACACACTTCCACTGCTGCTGGGAGCATACAAAACGTCTGCCATATTTGTCCACATACTTCCTATACAAATTTAAAGACATACCTCATTTACAATTGGTATTCTGGAAACTGGCACTTTAAAGTTCAGTCTTATAACACTCAGCATTCTAAAGCTTTCAGTATTTTGACATTTTGGCATTCAGTTCTCAGTATTTTGGTTTTTGGGATTATACAAATTTGATATTTAGAAGTAGATCCATCTTGGCTGCTTTCTCATAGCCAGGTTTGGAGCATACTAAATTTTCCCTTTCTGTTAACAGATCATGCTGTTGAACACCAGTTCAATTGCTGATTTTTGCTTTCATAAAAATACTACAGTCTACTCTTTCCAGTTTTTCTGGTATAGCAGAAAAGATCATGTTTTCTCTGTGTGCTCTTTCTTTTAACTCTACTATTTTTTTCATTTTTATTTAGAAGAGAACAGCTCTTCCTGAGAAAGCTAATCCACGGACAGCCTTCTCTTCATTTTGAATTCTGATCTTTGCAGTTTTATCAGTTCATCTGAATAGCTATTTAAAGCAACTTCTATTTTTTCTTGCCTTTTGTTATTTGAGGTGATATATTCCTTCAGTGTTTCATTTACTTTCATCACCTATTGTACCACTTGTATTGCTCAGGCTGTGGATTGCATTGCATTACTGAAACTAAGTGGAAATTCCTTAAGATTCCAAGAGCAGTATAAGTTATTTCTTACACTTATTTCACTGAACTGCACTTCTGAAACGCTTATAATTGTGCTATACAGTTGATCTACTACGTTTTACACTGTTATAAAGCTTTTTTTATTGTTTCACTGCATTTATGTACTGTTTTATACTGCTTTAACTGTATTTTTCATTGCTAGATACTGTTTCATTACTTTAATTGCATGTTTACTGAATTACTTAACTGATCTGCTTAAAACATTCATTTAGTGGCTGCAGCTAGGAACTGTAATAGTGTGCATTACTATAATTGCATTTTTGTTTGCCTAACAAACACAATGTGCAGGGTTTGAGTCTCACAAGGGATAATTGGCTATGCTTAAAATGGCTCGCAAGGGCAGTGAGCTTAGTACTAATCTACGAACCTATGAACTGCTTTTTCATACTGAGACTTGTATTTTCTCTTTGTGGGTGTTCTTTCTATGCTTTTAAAGTGAGGTTTTTGTGTTCTGCTCAGGTGGCATAATCTTGATAGAGGCCTGTTGTCTAGGCTGTTAGTTTTGTTTTAGTTTCCTATGTTTCTGGCAGCCATTTTCTGCTGATTGTCTTCATTATTATTGAGAGTAACTAGACCTCCTGACCTTCTGTAGTACGTGTGATTGGGTAATAGCAGGGGTTGAGTAGTAATTTGATCTTCTAACTCTTCCATTCTTACTGATATATAAACCCTGTGTCTTATAAAGGTTGTGCTTGTATTAATCAGACTGTGGATTGCATTGCATTACTGAAACTAAGGGGAAATTCCTTAAGATTCCAAGAGCAGGATAAGTTATTTCTTACACTTATTTCACTGAACTGTACTTCTGAAACACTTAGAATTGTGCTATACAGTTGATCTACTACATTTTGCACTGTTATAAAGCTTTTTTTATTGTTTCACTGCATTTATGTACTGTTTTATCTGTGTTTTTCATTGCTAGATACTGTTTCATTACTCTAATTGCATGTTTACTAAATTACTTAACTGTAAACTGCTTTTTCATAATGAGAGTTGTATTTTCTGTTTGTGAGTGCTCTATCTGAGCTTTTCTGTGCATATTTGATTTTTGAGTTTCTGTGTTCTACACTTAGGAACTGTAATAGTGTGCATTACTATAATTGCCTGTTTACAGCTAAAAGCATTCTCTAGAGTCTGCTTGCTCCTTGATCTATTTAAAACTTTCATTTAGTGGCTAGAGCTAGGAACTGTAATTTTTCCCATCCACCCTCCCTAGTGTTGTGGTGTCCTTATACTCGGTGGCTTTGCAGTTGCCCGCCCATACTGTATATTTGATCTGTGACACTCCTCCCAGTCTAGTGTCATTAGTTCATTCAATTTAATAGAGAACATTTGTGAAGGTCAACCCACTCAGATTATTAACGTTGAATTAACTTCTGTTCCAGCTTTCTCCATTTCCACTTTTACTGAAAAAAAATTCTAAGCTTGCTTCCCCCCTTTCCTGTGGCAGGTCTTGTCCAAATACGAATTTGCTGTGTCCAGGACTGTTTGTGAGCTCCTAAGCCCCCCCCCCACTTAACTAGGGTTAAACTATTCCTGGCGCCATAAAGTCTGTTCTTCAAATTTTCCCTTGCAACTAGCTAGCTTTTTAGATTTAGCACTCAAATCTGTTTCTTTGAGCTCAGCACTTGTTCAGAACTCATTGTAAGCACTAAATAAGTTACAAATTACTACAGCACTCAACTTTCCTCACTTGTCTAGAGGAAAACAGTTTTTAGTACTTAATAAATAAGCACCTATTCAGGCATGTCTAAAGGTCAGCTCCAGGTGTTTTCTCCTGTCTACCTGATGAATCTGGGCATCTTGGGACAATGCAGCAATTGCCTCATGTACACAGACAACCCTCTCCTCCTACCACCCAACTCTATGACCTGTGTGAGATGCACTTATATAGCCAAACTGGAAGCAAAGCTCTCTTCACCGAAGACTGGACTAGACAGTCAAGAGGAGAAGGTAAACACTTGCACCGCACCACACTCATCACATAGTCCCTCAAAACCTACACCACCAAAACACACACACAGAAGCACAAAACACACACCTACATTCACGGAGGCTCTCAGTAAAAATCTGCCCAAACAACAGAGACCTCCAAAGCAGAAATGCAAGCAACCTCCACCCCCAACACAACCCAAATGACACATAGCCCACATACTCAGTGTGCCACTCAACTACAGCCCATAAGGCATAACGTACCCAACACTCTAGTCATAGGTGACTCTATAGTCAGGTACACTGATGTTCCACTCACCAGGCTAAACAAGGAAAAAGTTACTGTAAGCTGCCTGTAAGGTGCCAGGATCCGCCACAGAATGCACGCACTCAGGTCACTCCACAACAAGTACAAATATGACTCTGTCATTGTCCATGTTGGTGTGAATGACCTGAGATGTACCTCCCTGGACTACATAAAAAGAGACATGGAGGAGCTCTCCAATCTTGTAGCCCAGGCAGGTATGACCCTAGCCCTGAGTAGCATCCTGCCATCACCCAGAATGATACCACAGTACAAGGAAAAAATGATTGAATTTAACAATTGGCTAAGCTTCTGGTGTCATTCTAAGGGAATCCAGTATCTGTCTGCCTGGGATGACATGATCGACAAACCATGCTGCTTTGCCAGAGATGGCCTGCACCTGTCACCCTTGGGATTCCAGATACTGGCAAAGGCTCTTGCCACCCCTATAGTGCCTTTTTTTAGGCAATGTTCAAATGACAAATTCACCACCATAACAGGTACAAGCAACCGTAACAGCTAATCTGAGGGTAATGCTACTCAATGCTAGAAGTCTAAACCTCAAAATGCACTCACTCGAGGCACTCCTTAAAATGGAGAACATTGACATCTGTGCAGTGACAGAGACCTGGTTCAAAGCAACAGAGAGCACATCTGCATTACCAGGCTATAATTTATACCACACGTTTCGGCCACCAAATCCGGACCGAAACACTAAAGGTGGAGGCGTGTCCATATTCACTAAGGATATCCACACCTCCAAGCTAGCTGTTCAGCATAATGCATCCAAGATTATCCAAATTTAACTAACTCTGGGCAAAACCGCAATCCAGATTGTAGCTTGCTACATACCCCCCACCATGCCCCAGGATTCCCACTCCTCTTTTCTTGATTCACTGGAAAATATTAAGGTACAACCCAACATTCTAATAATGGGTGAGTTCAACTACCATTAACTGGGAAAACTACTCATGTACCAATTCTTTTGCTCAACATTTTCTGGAAATCATCAATACAAACACCTTGGATCAACTTGCCCACTCCCCCACCAGGGGCAGCAATATCCTAGACCTGGTCATCACCATCATGGGTGACCGGTGTTCCACACCAGAGATCAGCTTCTCATTGGTCAGATCTGACCACAAGCTAATCACCCTAGACATTCACATCCCGCACCCACCCCCCATTAGGAAAACTGCTGTAAAATATTTCTCCAAAGCCAACTTCATGCTTCTTAAGACAGAAGTGGCAAAATTCACTACACCCATGCAGATGGACAATAGAGGTATGACTGCTGAATCCTACACAAATGCACTTTATAAGCACTTACACGAATGCATGGATCATGCTAGCCCTAACAGAACCAAGATGCTATCCTTCAAAAAAAGGAAGCCAATCTGGTGTCTTCTGCCATAAACAAACTCTACAACAGAAGAATGAAACTGTTGCAAAAAAGTAAAATCCCACGGTTGGAGGAATTCCCTGGTCAGCCTCAGTAAGAAGCTGAGATCCCTCATAAAATCCTCCAAAGCTAGTTATGAAAACAAAATCGCCACTGATTCTAAAGACAACCACAAAGCGTTCTATAGCTATGTCAATAATCTCAATGGCAACACTCAGATCTGCTCTGAGTTACAGCACAATGACACTAAATATACAGAACCAACTGATATTGCCAACATCCTGGCAGATAGGTTCAGTGCTAACTTTACCCCCCTCTCACCCCCTAAAGGGCCCATCTTTATACCAGAAGAATGCAAAGTTCCTGTAATCATGGCTGCACAGGTAAAAACCTCACTCTCCAAAGCCAAGAACACAGCATCCTTGGGACCTGACAACATCCCAGGCTGCCTTCTACATGAACTACAGAATGAACTGGCACCCCACCTAAGTACCATGTTCAATCATAGCCTCACCTCAGGCTTTGTGCCCATTGAGTGGTGCACCGTGATGGTTATCCCACTCCACAAAGGGGGGGGGGCACAACAGACCCTGGGAACTACCGCCCCAATAGTCTGATGAGCCTGGTCTGCTAGGCCATGGAATGTATAATCATGAAACTCATAAACAAAGACATTGGAGATCTCCAAACTCTGGACCCCACACAGTTTGGGTTTGTAAAAGCCAATCATGTCTCCTAAACCTGATAGACTTCTTTGAAGTAGTCACCAAAGCCATAGATTAGGGTAAGGTGGTTCACACAACCTATCTAGATCTCGCCAAGGTGATCAACACCATCCCCCACTCTGGAATTATAGATAAACTCACTAAACTAGTTATAAATCCCTATGTCACAAGATGGGTTGCCAGCTGGCTTACTGAGAGAACCCACACTGTGAAAGTAGCAGACTCCAAATCAGACTTCAGACCAGTGACAAGTGGAGTAACACAGGGTTCAGTCCCGGGTCCTCTCCTGTTTGGTATCTACTTCTCTGAAGTACAGGCTAACACAGAAGGTCTTTGGTTAACTAAATTCACAGATGACCGCACACTAGGAGCCATAATCAAAACTCCTAATGATGTGGACATCCTACAAAAGGGCCTCACTGAGACAGATGCCTGGTGTCAAAGCCATGATCTCAAGCTCAGTGCCAGAAAGTGCATTGTCATCCCCTTTGGTATAAACTCTGTACCCATGAACTACCACATAGGCAGTAGTCTACTTAACATCAAAAGTGTGATAAGAGACCTTGGGACACAGGTGGACAGTAGTCTCTCCTTTGATAATCACATCACCACAGTGGTCAGGAAATCCTTCTACATGGCACACTTCATCACAAAAGATTTCTCATCCAGAAAAAAAGAAGTCATTGTTCCCCTCTACTCATCACTCATTAGACCCATTATAGAGTACAACGCCCCTTTTGGTATGTACCTCACAAGACAGCTACAACTACTGGAAAGGCTGCAAAAATACCTCACAAAGAGGATTACTGGCCTCAAACAGATGCCTTACACAGACCGTCTAAAAAAACCCCAGCTTTACTCCATCGCATATCGCCTACTCAGAGGCGATCTCTGCCTAACATACAAAGGCATGTCAAACCCAGAGCTGTTGGACATGCTCCACTTAAAGAAATCCCAATCCCTCCGAGCTACACACTCTAGGGACTTAAACCTTGTCACCACAATAAACAGAACATGCTGGAGGGATAGATTCCTGTCCCAGAGACTTCCCATACTCTGGAACAGATTACCTTTCTATATCAAACAGAGCTCCTCATTAGCACTCTTCAAGAAAAATCTTGATGATTGGATGGGTAATAGGAAATTCACCCCGGGGATCACTTCTGTGGTTCTGCTTGATAGGGGCACAGGAAAATAATTTTCTTGGGTAGCAAAAGCCAGGGTACCTTTTTGGCTAGGCTTGTATAGGCACTAGGGCCAATAGCCTAGTACTTACCTATGAACCTATAATACGTTTGAATTATTTTTTTCCTCTAAGCTAATGGTAGCCATCTGTTAAATCAAAGATGAAACTTGAACTGCTTTTTGTTGAATGGCTGCACAATTCTTCCCAGCCACTGTTTTCTCTTCACCTTTTCTGGTTGATTTTCTTTCAGGTTTTCCAAATTTCTTCTTTGCTGGCATCCAGGCAGTGTACTTACTAGCCAGTAACTGAATTTTACCAAAGTTTACAGTTTCACTGGTCCTTTTTTCCTCACTTTCTATTTTCACACTGGGAGTGCTGAAACTAAGTTGTTGATCAGTGTACAGCCATCTTGGAAGTCCACCACCAGTTTAACTATAATCAATTAATAGCCAGCTCCTGCATCAAACAGATCTTTGAGGAAATCTGGAATCGATGGTAAGGGAGGAAAAAGAGTCTAAACCTTTTGCTGAATGCCAGATAGAGAATCTGTTCCACTTTTATAAACTTTCCTGGCTTTTCTGGTGGAAAGCTTCTGAGGTGATAAGATGCAAACAATGCTTCACAAAAGCTGGGACTTCTGGCCATCATTAAAATTGGAGAAATCAAGCTGTCAGATTCAGGGATTTGATGCATGGGTGGGGCTTGCCAGATGATTTGGAGATCAGATCTTGAAGAGGATCCAGCAACCAGTGTGGGATGACCAGATGATGCCATAGGAAAGGGAACAATATTTCTGAGGCCAAAAGGAGGCAATGAGAACCACCTTTCCCATGTATCAGGCCCATTTCTGCAGATATTTGGTTATGAGTAGAGTCAAAGGGTAAGTGTAAAGGAGACCAGAGGAGCAAGTGTGGACCAATATATCCCACAAAGATTGCTCTTCTTCAGGAATTAGGGCAAAGAAGCTGATGCATTTGGTGTTGGATGGAGTTGCAAACACATTGCAGCAAGGCTGTTCTCAGTAACTGATGATCATGAAAGCCACTGCTTGAGTGAGAGACCAGGTGTGTGGCAGAAGTATCAACCTGCTTAACTTGTCTGTTAATAATTCCCCTTATCTGTTAGATTTCCCTGGGATATACATTGAAATTAGAAAGTGTTGAGAAGCCATTGCTCATTGCCAGACTTTCATGGCCTCATAATAAAAAATATGGATTCCTCCTTGTTTAATGATGTATCAGCTTGCAGACATGCTGTCTATCTGGATAGTGATCACACCCATGGGGAGGGAGTCTTGGAAGGCCTGCAATTCTAGGATTACTGCCCTTATCACCAGTACATTGATGTGAAGACGTGACTCTGTCAGAGACCATGTGCCTTGGAAAATCTTCCCTTTGTATTACCCCTCAATCCAGAAGGGATGCATTCATGGTCACCATGGCTCCTGTGGGAGGAAGAATGAAAGGATGATCCAATGAAAACAGAGGAGAGTCTGGCCACAATTGAATATGGTGGCTACAAATCCCTGTCAGTGTGATGGGAAAGTGCATGGATTGGTGAGAAATGGACAATTAGTCTAAGAGAGTCCACTGTAACACCATCATGTGGAATCTGGTGGAAAGAAGACCGATGGATGCTACCACAAGACCCAAGAGATATAGGATTGATTTTACAGGAGAAATTTGGTGATAAAGGACCTGTGAAGCTTGCTGGCCCAATGTCACTAACTTTGATGCTGGAAGTTTGGCTGTCTTTTAGGTGGTGTCCAGGTGGCATCCTATCAACTCTGTGATTTGGAATGACATTAGCATGGACTTCTCCAGGTTGATTATGATTCCCAGGTTTGAGCACAACTGGACTAAAATGTCCCTGGCTTGGATTAACAAAACCCTCATGGCAGAAGGTATGAGACAGCTGTTTAGGTAAGGGAACATCCTGAACCACTGCAGCCTGAGATGTGCTACTACCACTGTCATGCATTTGGTGAACACATGGGGGACTGTGGTGAGTCCAAAGGGCAGCACTCTGAATTGAAAGTGACTGGCTACCAGTGGAAGCAAAGAAACCTTCTGGACTTCCTCACTATTTTGGTGCAGTAGCACATGTCCTTAAGGTCCACCAAGCACATCTAGTCATCCTTCCTCAGAAGAGGTAATACGAACTGAACTGTGATCCACCAGAAAGAATGTTTCACAAATTGGTTTAACTGACTGAGGTCCAGAATAGGACCAAGGTTCCCAATTTTCTTTGGAACCAAAAAGAATCTTGAGTAGAATCTGGACCCTTGCTGGTCTGGTGGGACATCCCAGATGACTCATTTGTGTAACAGCCCTGCAACTTCTTTGGCTGCTGCCTTGCTTTGTGGGAACTTTGGAAAGGCTTCTTTGTGACACTTTTGGTGGGGAAAGAAAGGGAACATAATAGCCTCTGGTTATTACTCTCAGCACCCACAAGTTAAAAGTGATGGTTGGCCAAGTGTAAGGATGCAGACAAACACTCCCACTGACTGTCTCCAGAATTCAGCAGTCAAACAACACCTTAAGTGTGCTGGAAGGGTTTGTTGTTGAGTAGACCTCAAAACCCATGGTTCTGCAGGTTACTTCTGCCTAAGGCAACATTCATTGTTGTTCCCCTCTGCTCCTGTCCTGGAGTGAGGGGATCCTTCTCCAGGAGTGCCCTGCACAAAACTCTGAGGCTTATGGAACCATAATCACTTCCCATTTTTTGGTCCCAGGAAAAAGACCTTCATGAGGTGGAAAAGAGGATGCCAACAGCAGGTAGAGTTTTGCCATCTTGTTCACTCCTGGTGAATATCTCTTTAAACTTAGGCACAAACAGGATGGACTCTTCAAAGGGGACACTCAAAAAGGATGATTTGAAGTTCTCCTCAAAATCACAGAAACACATCTGGGCATGTCACTGTATGGCAATCTAGTGCCTTTTGCTGTAGTTTTGCCATTGGCCATGTTGGACAACAGGCAAATAGACACACTAGCTGTAGACGGGATGGTTGCCAACTGCAAATACAACATTTTGTCAGATTCAGATGTCATAGTACCTGCAGGGTACTTGGAGAGCTCTTTGGTCAACGTCTCTCTGAAATTTCAAATGTGCAAGGTAATTCAGCTTATATAAGGCAAATATTGCTGATGAATAAAACAAGCTTTCCAAATCTGTCCTTTGCCTGAGAGTCCATGTTCAGGGGTGAACAGAGAAACACTCCTCAGAGAGGTTTTTCTTCATGGCCATCACCACAATGGAAACTACTGCAGGCTACTTGCTCCTGTGTGACCTATCCCACAGTGCAATTAAAAATGGGCTTCACTAAGTCTGTCTCCTCCCATGCCTGCTGGGACAGTTCATCCACAGGAGGGACCACAGAGGAAGTAAATGGCCCAGCTCCAAAGGCCTCAAGAAATGCCAGTTCCTCCTGGGAAAGTGTGTTATTGGACCAGCCCCCTCTTTGCTGAAGTAATTCCAGGATGTCCCAAAGGTTAGAGATGGAGAATGGATCTGGATGGAATTTGACCCTAATGACAGGCAGAGGTCAGCTCTGGAGTTTCTGATACTTTAGGAGCTGGAACCATGCTCCTGCCAGATCTGAGGATCTCTTTCTGAATTCCTTTATAACTTTTCTCTCTCTCTCTCTTGATTTCTCTCTTTCCTTTTCATGGATAATGGAGAAGTTTCTTGGATAATTTAGAGGTTGTCAGAGAGGAGGCCAATTTTTCCATGGAAGCAGGTAGAAGGCCCTTAAGTATAAACTTAGATTGGTAGTCCGATTGGGCCTATGGCCCAAATGAACTACATACCTCACAACTTTCATCCAAATTAATATCCCTCAGATAATAAACACATTTTGTGTGAGGATACTGGGGGAATTTTATGCCAAATTCAGCAATAGGTGTTACTGCAACTGCTTGAATAAAACAACGAAATATACACCAGGATCTTTATTAAATAAAGCTTTCGGGTCTACACCCTTCATCAGTATGAAGGGTGTAGACGCGAAAGCTTTATTTAATAAAGATCCTGGAATTTTATGCTCACAGGCAGAACACTTTGTGAAATCTGGCACCCTGATGGACATAGTTCAGAGACAGGATTCTAACCACTAAGTGAAAGAGGTAACAACACTAAGAAGTGAACTGATAACAGTAGCAAAATACCTATGCAGCACAGAAATCAACACTAAACAGTTCTTTTTTATAAGAAAGCTTCTGATTAGGGACTTGTAAGTGAGGGGAAAAAAGCTCGGAAATGCCTGAAACAGAACTGTACCAGCAATGTATAAAAGATAAGATTCAAAAGGTTAAACAGTAAAGAGAGGTGGAAATACCTTTCAATATTTTAAGCTATGTAACAGCACAGAAAAAAACACTTATCTGATGCTTTGAAGGCACAGCAAAAAAAAAAAAAAAAGGCAAAAACAAAAAAACACTGAGCAGTGGAGACCACATCTGGCTTATTCAAGCAACAACAAAAAAATAAATCTAAGGAAATGTTGGGAAGGAGGGGAATTATTGGTAGAGGAAGGAGACTGAGCTTTAGATCCATTCTGAGAATTTCTGGCATTGTATCTGGTCATATCCGATATATCAATTTGTCGAGATGGATGGAAAAAACATCAGATCCATTTTTGCTAAACAAAACAAAAAATTCTGCACCCTGATCAAATCAACCAAAACCAGATTTGAAGAAAAAAATAGCCACCCAGGTGAAGGATAACCACAAAGGCTTCTTTGATTATGTTAGAAATCACAGAAGCAATCCCAGCACTGTGCAGAGCTAACAGTAAATTATATCACATACTCAGACCCAGAGAACATAGTCAATCTACTACGGTGACAAATTTATCTCAAACTTCACCCCCATTTACCATGCTCAAATTACCCAAGTACGAGTTCTCCAGGTGCTATCTTAGGCCAAGAAAACTGCATCTATGGGGCCAGATAACATATCATGCTGCCTACTGGTCAGCCAGTAACATGACTTGTTTGACCTCCCTGAAGACATTCAGTATCAGCCTCAAAACAGGCTTCATGCTGGATGAATAGAGGACAGCAGCATTCATTGCCTTGCACAAAGGTAGGAGTTCAATGGATCCAAATAATTATGGACCCATACCCCTGACAAGTCAGGATCATTATGGAATTGATAAACTGGTATATAGATATCTTACAGACTCTCAACCCAACCCAGTTTGGATTTGTCAACCTAAAGTCATCCACTTCTTCAAAAAGTTACTGAACAATGGATAATGACAAACCAGTTCACACCTCATAAACAGACCTTGCAAAGGCATTCAACACCAACCTACACACAGGTATCATAGATAAACTCTCCCCACTAAATGTCAATCCATATGTAACTCAGATAACAAATTAGCACTTAAATAGAACCCAAAAAGTTAGGGTTAGTAGCTATACCTCCAAAAGTCCAGGAGCATATCTTAGGGTTCAATCTTTGTGCCACTTTTGTTTGGAATTTACTTCTCAGATGTTAAGGCTAATGTTATGGGTTTATGGCTGACCAAGTCTGCAGATGATTACAAACTTGATGCCATCATAAAGTCCCCAGAAGACATCAAGATCCTCTGAAAGGTCTCAAATAGCTGGTGTCAAAATCATGGACTAAAATTGAATTCCAAGAGGTACATAACTGTATCCTTCAGCAAACATGACTAACTATCACATTAACAACATAACCCTGAAAAGTGAAACCATAGTTCATGATCTGGGATCCTATGTCAACAGTAAACTGCCCTTTGAAACCATGTATCCACTGTTGTTAAAAAAAAATCATCAAATAACTTATATCTAAAGGTGCTGCATCCAGGTCCAGGATTTAATCATTCCAATTTACTCAGTACTCAGGCCGATTATTGAATATAATGCTCCTTTCAGTATGCACTTGACTTGTCACAACAGGAGTGACAACAGTGCCTTCTCACTAAAAAGGTCAAGGGTAAATCATGAAAACTATGCAGACAATCTCAATTCCTTGCCCCTCCTCTTAGTATCTCACAGGCTACGGAAAAGCAACCACTGCCTCATGTATAGAGCTCCAACAGGCCCTGTTCTGTTAGACCTATTGCACAATCTCAAGTCCAATAGCATCATAAACATCCACTCAAGGGATCTTACTCTTTTTTACAACATAGAAAACAACACAGTGAGCTGTCTGGGTCAACTCAGAAACACGAAAAAGGGACACCACCACAAACAGTTCCTTCCACTCAGCAACAAATGACAAAGTAGCAAGTAGCGTCAGCAAAATAAATCCGTTATTGGTTTAAACCAAAGCGAGCTTCCTCAGAACAATACATTCAGATCAAACATTCATTAATATAATTAAAATTGGCGCCAAAAAGCACTTGTTTCTAAATTCAAAAATTAAAGAGATAGAAACGTCTTAAATCCATATGTATTCTGTAGTGTTAAACCTGATGGTTATTAACAAATAAACTTGTGTCCTTATAGATACTGTTCAAGGCACTATATAAATTTGTATAAATGTTATTTAAAAAATGTGTATATAAACAGAAAAAAATATATATACAGAATATGTTCTATTAGAAATAGATATGACTATTAAGAACTGTTAAAGCTTTAAGTCATATAATATACATGTTCCAACATCTTAATCCAG
This sequence comes from Protopterus annectens, assembly GCF_019279795.1. Lineage (NCBI taxonomy): Eukaryota > Metazoa > Chordata > Ceratodontiformes > Protopteridae > Protopterus > Protopterus annectens. Next base: position 1,265,881,229 of record NC_056743.1, read on the forward strand.
TATTTAAAAAAAACATTTTCCAGTTGTTAAAACTTTTTTTCATTATTTCATATATAAATAATGGGCTGCTTAATACATTAATAACATATCTAGTAAATAGTTAATTTCTTTCATTTAACATCAACAATGCTTTAATAGACATATAATCATTTATGGCAGGTGGAAAAGTTGCATCTGTGTAAACCTGCCAATATAATTCCCTATATGCAAGATAGTTTTTAATGTTTCCCCCTCTCGGGTTGTTCTTTACAGTCTCAATAATAGAAAATTTGAAAGTATGTTCTGTACCATAGTCAATGACATGTCGAGCTAAGGCATTTTTATTATCTCGCCTTCTTATACAATAGTTGTGAGAATAAATCCTTTGTTTAAAATGCCTCTCAGTCTTCCCAATGTAAAATGCAGGACAGACTGTGCATGTAGCAATGTATATCAACATCTTAGTTTGGCAGTTCCCTTTGACTGTGTAAATCAAAGTGCTGTTTGCATTTAATAATTTAATGGAACTATTTTCATTAATATAACTGCACTGTTTACATGCCCCGCATTTACTAGTGTGTGGGTTCACTTCATTCTTAACTTGTTTGGGCAATTCTAGTAGGTGCTTTAAGTTCTTTCCCATCCTGTTTACAAATATTGGCTTACTACCCACTTTCTCCAGTACTTCCTGTTCTGATGTTAGTATATGCCAATTTTTTATTATAATATCCTTAATGATATTGGTGAATGGTCCAAATTCAACAATATAAGCCTTGTTGTAATTATTAGTAGCCCTTGATGTCAAATTGTTCACTGTTAGATCCTGTCCTAAAGGAAAAGTGTCCATTCCTAATAATGGTGTGTATCTATTATCCCTTAGTTCCAGTATGTATGTAGATATATCATCCATCAATTCTGCTGTATACCCTCTTTCCAAAAATAAAGATGTGATATATCCTATTTCTTCAGTCATATCATCATTGTTGGATGTCCGCTCTGATGCACTGACCCTTGTATATGTTAGACTTCATCTTTCTAGGATGGTAACTGTAGAAGTCTATGTATGAGTTAGAAAAAGTATTTTTTCTGTAAATATTAGACTTTATACATCCGTCATTGACAGTAACCAATGTATCTAAATAAGGAACCCCTTGTTTGTTATGAACTTCAGTGAATTTCAAATATTCACTGCTAGAATTTATAAATGCTATAAAGTCACAGTATGATTTTTCTTCACCTTCCCACATAATATAGACGTCATCCAAAAATCTTGAGTAATATCTAATAGAGTTGAAAAAAGTGCTACAGAAAATATTGGTGTCTTCCCATTCAAGCATGACCAGGTTTGGTCTGCTTGTATAGAGCTCCCTCAAAATAAATAAAGTTGTTTTGCAGCACAATGGACATCAAATCAACTAAGAGAGTGATGGTATCCCACGATAGATTTGTGTGTCTCCTCAAACAGTTGGTAAAAGATTCCAGCCCTTCCTCAATTGGTATGCTGCTGAACAAATCAATGACATCTATACTACTAAAGATAATGTTGCTGTTGTATTTAGAAATAGGGTAATTTTTTAAAAAATCCCATGAGTCTTTTACCATGTGTTTAACATTCTCAAATAAGGGTTTGAGTATATTATCTATTACCTTTCCAATGGGGAAGGTCTTTGATTTACTTCCAGAGATGATTGGTCGGAAAGGGGGGTTGGCATAGTCCTTGTGGACCTTTGGTATACCCACAATAGTAGCCAAAGTGGGATGGTCCACTGACATGTATTGATACAAATCTTCAGAAATTCTCTGGTCTAAAAAGTATTCTTCCAAATACATGTCTATTCTTCTGTAGGCTGTATTTTTTACAACATAAACAGAGCACCTTTAAAGGATAGGTATGTATCACAGAGAATATTACTTCCGTGGAAGCGTCTTTCTCTCCACATAAAGCAAAGCCCTTCCCTTAGTCTATTCAAATGTAATTTGGATGAATGGATGTGCATACCTGTCAACTGTCTAGATTTTTGCAGAAATGTCCACATTTTTGTAGATGAAGGCAAAATAGACAGTGCTGAACATACAGCAGTCTCCAGAAAGGTGTGGCTGAACATGCAGCAGTCTCCAGAAAGGTGTGCAACAGTTATGTTAGCTTGGTGTATGATCCTGCAGTATGCAGCCATATAATAACATGAACACAGCAGCCAATTCTCAGTAGACACATAGATGCATCAGTAGATAATAACTGGGATATCACTGCCCTCACTGTGCACGCCTGCTCCAGGCCTCTATATGTTCTGTCGTTCTGTATAAATTGCAGAATGTCACTTAGTGCCTGCAATAGTTGTAAATCTTCGCCCAGACCATGCAGCACACTCAGAATTTCTGACATGGTTTGATTAGAGGCTTTCTGTGCACGCATTACTAATCTGTACATTTGCTCATTTATGCCAAGAGCAATTCCCCAGGTCAAGGAATATTCTACAGTTATAGTGGGGACAGCCACCTACATGTCTCAAACCAATTCCACGTGTACACACCTCAGAGGCAGTGCTGGCCTCTAACTCTATTAGTGGTGGTACTGACTACATATCAATGGTGGGGCTGACATAGGACAAATTGGTCCTTCACTGACCACTGCATTTACCTCAGCTGGGGGTAACATTCGTGTGTCCTTCACAGTTACCACTGCTGACAGCACCGCCACTGCTGTATTATCAGAATATGCCATCCACATGGTGCCATCATCATTAACCTCTAGAGGCCTACTGACATCAGACATGTGCTGACCTACTGTGCTGGATCCCCTCCTAGAGGAAACTGAACATATACAGATAACCTATCTATGGCAATGCTGATACATAGTTGTTACTCCCAACACTTTTTTGTACACAGCCTGCTACATACCAATACTATAAATAGTTTATGGACACATATTTGTTTATTTGAATTTGCTTACTGGGGTAAAACACAGATCCATTCTGACCAATTTCAGTTTCAGCCCAGGATCAAATATTGACCAGACATACAAAATAGACAAGAGTACAGTAGTAACACATAAGTGACAGCAAAATAGTACAGTGGTAGCATAGTGGTAATGATGCGTAGTAAATCCAATGTGTTAATTTCAATATGTACAAAAGTTTTAAAACATTTGAGAAATTAGAGTAGAATAAATTAGAGATGTGAAAAGAGGCAAAGAATCTCAGTGGGTGAATTAGAGTGGAGAAGAGTTAAAGCAGATTTAAGTGATGTGACCTGAAGAGTAAAGGGTACACTCTGCTTGTTTAACTAAAAGTGATTTTAGTAGAGAATGAAATTTGGAATAAGAGGATGACTCTTCAATTTCAGGTGCGAGAGACCCCCACTCTTTAGGCCCGAGAATTGAGAATGCATGTTTGGAGATATGTAGCTTGGATGGTGGGATTTGTGTTTTACGGCCTGGGTGGCTTAGGTTTCTTAGGTTTTATATTGATGTGTGTCTTATTAGTTTTGATGTTAAAAGAAGGAGATTATACAATTAGACCCCCCTCCCCATTAATATTCAAAAACGTGCACGCTGATTGGTCAGCGTGCACGTTGTAAATCAGAGTTATAGCAATGGAAAAAGGTCCGGTCGCCCGGACTTTTTCCATTACAATAACTCTTTTTTTACAGCAACAGAGAAAGCAAGATCTCCATTGCTTCACACTGTCTTGCTATGTTAAACGAGTTTAACATAGCGAAACAGCTTTAAAAAAAGCAACAGAGATTCTCCGTTGCTTTTTTTTAAAGCTGTCTCGCTATGTTAAACTCCTTTAACATAGTGAGACAGTTTGTAAAAAGCAACGGAGATCTTGCTTTCTCGTGCTTTCAAACTGTCTCACTATGTTAAACGGGTTTAACATAGCGAGACAGCTTTAAAAAAATCAACAGTGATTCTCCATTGCTTTTTTTAAAGCTGTCTCGCTATATTAAACCCATTTAACATAGCGAAACAGTTTGTAAAAACAATGGAGATTTTCCTTTCTCCGTTGCTTTTGCCCACAGCTCTGATGTACTGCGTAGGCATACCCATGTGCTGTACATCAGAACTGCCACAGAATACCAGACAGCTGCGGAAGGGCAGCAAGGAGGCATTATACAATGCCATTATTTAAGAAAAGTAATTTTTTTTTTCTTAAATAATGTCATTGTATAATAGCAATAACCCACTTCTGAGTGTGGGTAATGCTGGATTTACCCACAGTTGGCTGTGTTTGGCCACTCGGGCTTTGCCCTTGTGACCAAACCACACCAACCGTGGGTAAATCCAGCATTATCCACACCCAGGTGTCGGTTATTGCTATAGTATGTTCATGTAGTTTGAATGGTTGAGATCATAAGAGCAGGTCTGCTCTTTGGTTAACTGGGAGCCAGCTTGCCTTTTTTAGTGTTATACAGTGGTGGTCATTTCTTGAGAAGTGTGCAATAAATCAATACATTTTGTTTTCTAGTGTTTGAATAATGACTGAGTTTTCAGTAGAGGCTGCTGATATAAGAAGGAGGCTGAATTCGAAGTGAGGGAGGATTCCTTTCCCTCTTGCAGACTTGCTGGAGTGGGAGAGAAAAGGGGATACTTTTTGTGCCCAGAAAAGTAGTGGAGCCTTTTTTATATGTATTAAGATGTAGATGAAGTTGAGTGAGGGGTCTAACCAGAGACCAAGACCATACCTTTCAATCTCTTAGAGCAAGAAATCTGGACAAAGACACAAATAATGGGGGTATAAAGGCCCCAAAATAGGGACACTTAAAATATTGCTCTTACAAACTTAGAAGTTGATAGAGTAATAGGTTTTGAATTAGCATGTATTTCCTGAAGGATATTAAGTCTGAAAATCAAACATCTGCCACTATCTTCTGAATTCAGTTCTCAGTGATTTGTCAAAAACTACAATTTTATGAAAACCAGACCAAAAATATTAGCATAAAATCTGGACAGTCTGCAAAAACCTGGACAGTTGAGAGCTATGATGAAGAGACTTAAAACAGGAAAATTGCTCTTAGGGATGGTTGTTGTGATCATAAATTATTTTCTTGGACTTGCAGAGTTTTTGTTTGGTAAAAAAGTATAGATTATGTTTTGGATGTATTATATTTTTTGTAGTAATCCCCTCACTGAGGTGAATGAAGTCAGATTGCAGTAAGGTAATTAAGGAATGGCTGGAGCAGTACAGGGCCATGCCATCTGTGTAGAGAAGGAAAAGAAGATCAGGAAGATCAAATGGAAATGTATTGTATATTGGGAACAGATGGGGGACAAGAATAGATCCTTGAGATACACCTTTCACTAGTTCAGAGGAGAGAGGGGTACAAGAGTTATATACAGCTCATTGAAAAATTAGGGTCTATATTACCAAAGCGAAAAACCCTATTCCCGAACACCTAAACATCAACACCTATAAGGCGAACCGCGAAAATCCCGAACACACTAAACCACGAAAAAAAAAATATCAAACTGTCATAGTCGGCCAACCCCACCACCCATTACATACTACCTATCCAAAGAAAATAAATAAACCATACACATACACTAACTAAACCCTACTTCTAACCTAAGGTAAAGCACCAAAACCCTACCTCTAACCCTACACTAAACCCCACATACACAACTAACTATGCACTATCCTTAACCCCTCCCTAACCCTAAGGTCTGTAACTACCACACACGCCCCTACACACATACACCCAAACAAAATAAATAATCCACATGCATACATTTAACAAAACCCTACCTCCAACACTACACTAAACCCCACACATACAACTATCTATGCACTATCACTAACCCCTCCCTAACCCTAAGTTTCGTAACTACCGCACACTTTTCCCACAGACATACACCCAAACAAAATAAACAATACACATACATATGCTTAAAATAACCCTGCTTCTAATACTACACTAAACCTTACATACATTACCTATCTATACACTTACCTTAACCCAAATTCTAACACTAAAGTCCTATCGCACACTTACCTTACGGAGCTATACCACAGATGGGCCAACCAAAACAAATTGACATTTCAGAATTTGTGGCTTTGTATGTTCGGGATTTTCATACTTTGTACAATACGTGTCGACGTCTTCGTATTCGCTCATACAGTTTTTCGCATTCGTAATACAGACCCGAAAAATTATATTCAGTCAGATAACTTTGGAATCAAGGAATGGCATTAGGGCTAATAACAAGTTCTGAAAAAGAGATGAGCGAAAACATGCCTTTGTCCACTGACATGAAAATTTCATTGGTCAGAGGTCAGATGACTAGAAATCATGTTGTTTTTGTGAGAAAAGGTGGAATTTAGTAATATATTTTGTGAGTAGATGACAGACAATTTTCTCAAAGATTTTGCACATGGTTGGGAGGATGGAAATGGGGTGATAGTGTGATGAGTGTGTGGGTTGTTTTTTAGGCAATATTTTTATTATGGCAAATTTCCATATATTGGGCATAGTGTTGGTAGTAAGACAAAGATAAAAGCTGTGTTTTAGGGGTGCAACAATGAAGTCATGACAGTGGTATATGAACCATGGATGCCAGTTGTCAAAACCTGGGCGGACTTCCACATGTATTTGTTCCAGTAAAGGGATAATGTCTTTGAATGAGATCTGCCAGAAATGAAAGCGAGGAAGATATTGAGGGTGGGATGAGGAGGGGAGCATTAATGGGAGTGTTTTCACCACATCTAGGGAGGTCACCAAAATATTTGAGGAAATCATCTGTATACAAGCTGAAGGAAGTACTTGTAGAAGTGTAAGACAGGTTATGACTTGAGAGGTTATTGACTTATTTCCAAACTTTCTTTGGACTGTACTTAAGAGAGTTTTTAAGGTGCAACATGGAATGACCTTTTTGTCTTATAATGGCTTTTTTGGCCAGGTTCCTTATAATTGTATACTGCTCCCTGTTTTCTAGAGTGGGATTAGATTTTCAGGAGTGTCAGGATTCACCCCAGAGTTTGAGGTCGGATTTTTAACTCATGGGTTATCCACTTTTTGGAGTTAGAAAGTCTACAAATTAATGGAAAATGTCTGTCTTGTAAACTGGAGAGAGTGTGCAAGAAGTTCAATTACTTTGTTAAGATCTGATTTGTAGTGTCTAGAATGGAGTCTATTCAAGGAAAAAGAGCTTTGAGAATAGTTTTGCAATACTTGCAGTGGATTTAATTCTGAAGGGTATTAATATTGGTTTTGTTTTGGGGGCTAGTCATAACATGTAGAAACTGATGGGACTATGGTTGCTAAATGATGGTGAGAGAATATTGAGGATGGAGATTGTGTTTGGACAATTGGAGATGAGATAAGTGAAGGAGTATTGTTTGGATAAAATATTGGGTATGGTAGGTTGCGTGACTAGTTATGTCAGTTGCTGTTCACTGAAGTAGTCTGAGACCTCTAAATTAATGGGCTTTAGCCTGTTGATATTAATGTCACCTTGAATAATTATATTTCCCTTGCATGTATGGGATAAAACTGACTTAATCACATCTTAAAATTTCTGTGGAGAGGAATGGGGAGGGAAGCATGTAACAGGTAAATGGATATATGTAGTACTGCGAAAGGCAACTTCTGTTAGAAGCCATTCTGGTTGAGATTTTGATGTAGGTAAGACTTGTTTTATAAGTTTCACTTTTAACACTTTCAATTAAGATTTGTATAGAAGTAGTTTACCACCTCCTTTATTATAGTCTCTTCAGCAGTCAAGAAAATAGCTATATCCAAGAAGAAGGTGATGGATAGAGAGGTTATCTGCTCTTAGCCACGTTTCAGTAACTGCTAGAAGATCTGGGTTGTGAAGAGTTATCATAACCTTAATTTGATCCATTCTTTTGCAATGCCTTGAGCAATGTGTGTGTGTGTGTGTGTGTGTGTGTGTGTGTGTGTGTGTGTGTGTGTGTGTGTGTGAGAGAGAGACAGTTGTGTGTGTGTGTGTGTGTGTGTCTGTGTGTGTGTGTGTGTGTGTGTGTGTGTGTGTGTGTGTGTGTGTGTGTGTGTGTGTGCGTGTGTGTGTGTGTGTGTGTGTGTGTGTGTGTGAGAGAGAGAGAGACAGTTGTGTGTGTGTGTGTGTGTGTGTGTGTGTGTGTGTGTGAGAGAGAGAGAGACAGTGTGTGTGTGTGTGTGTGTGTGTGAGAGAGAGACAGTGTGTGTGTGTGTGTGTGTGTGTGTGTGTGTGTGTGTGTGTGTGTGTGTGTGTGTGTGTGTGTGTGTGTGTGAGAGAGAGAGAGACAGTTTTGTGTGTGTGTGTGTGTGTGTGTGTGAGAGAGAGAGAGACAGTTGTGTGTGTGTGTGTGTGTGTGTGTGTGTGTGTGTGTGTGTGTGTGTGTGTGTGTGTGTGTGAGAGAGAGACAGTTGTGTGTGTGTGTGTGTGTGTGTGTGTGTGTGTGTGTGTGTGTGTGTGTGTGTGTGTGTGTGTGTGTGAGAGAGAGAGACAGTCTATCACAGCCAACACTTGCTACCAAATTGTCCCCAACACCCATGTGGTAGCCACAGGCATGTGTGCTGTTACAGGGTTAGTTTTCTGACATTGTGCCTACGTGGCAATTGTCATATGAGTCATGCAAACTGTGATTCACACTGATGCCAATAACATGGTCTGTACCTAGTTTACTGGACACCCACCACCCCCTGTGGCCAGTTGTGGTGTCTGTGAGCATATGGCACAGCATGTGTACACCTACATGGCAGAACAGTGACTGAGTTTGCCTGGTTCCTCAGTGACATGTCTGGTTGATACTCCCCCCACTCACACACACACGACTGCAACCTTTCCTATTTCCTTTACCCTGTCTGGATGATCCCCCACAAGACTGCAACCTGTCCTGCCTACTCCCTGTGCCCTATCTGGATGAACCTTTATAACCAGACAGGACTGTAACCTGTCCTGTTTGCTCCTTCAACCTTCTCTGGATGACCTCCTCCATAGTACAGTAACCTGGCCTGACAGTTCCCTGTGCCTTGTCAAGTTGAGAATGCCCGAACCTTTCATTCCAATGTCATGAACATTGCAATGTTACAATGAATACACTGCAATGCTGTGTGACAGTGTCAGCTGCTGCCATAACCCAGTTAAGTGATGACTGCAACCTGATGTACAACAGAAGTTATCCTGTCTGCTGAAGTTTTTAAAACCATGATGGGAATGAGTCCCATTCCTAAGTCAGGGTCTGATTAAAGTTCATTAAATTAGTATTGTTTCAGTCTTTGATGTTTGCCAAAAGTGCTCTTCACAGCACCCGTTACATACCCAGAAATGACTCCTTCTGCAGTTCATACAGGCTTGCTTGTGTTAGTAACATATCTAAATACGACTGTAAATTATTTTTTTTTATTAGACCAGTTGATCCTACTATTATTGGAACTGTCTGGGTATCCTTCTACCACATTGCTCTCATTTCTGCCTACAAATCCGAGTATTTTATGGCTTTGTATCTCTCTGTACACAAGACACTGTAATCACTGGGTGTAGCAATTTCCATGATCAATGCTACTTTTGCCTTTTTTTTCCTCAGGTACTATATCTGGTTTCTGAGCATATTTTTTTGAACTGCTGGTAATAGATGATCCCATGTAATATAAACTTCATCATTCTGGAGCTTTTTTCCCGGGCCACTGCTAAAAATGGACCTGTATCCAGTTGGACTTCCCCGGTTAACAAATGTAAAATAAAATAAAATAAAGTAAAAAAATCTCTATGATGCTTTGAGGTTCATGTTTCCAATGCTTCTCAACTACTTCAATATCATAGTGTTTGCACAACCCCCAGTGCAACAGTCTTGCTACATTATTGTACCTTTCAGCATACAGGCCTTCTGCCATGAGCGTACCACACCTAGCAACAAGATATGTGACTATTTCCAGTTCTTTTTAACTGAACCTGCATTTGTCAGTTTCTCACATATATGTATAAAGAGAGAAACGGCTTCAGGTAAAACCCAGGCGCACAAAACCAGAACTATATATAACCAAAAATATACCGAGGTACCACACAATAGCGTCTTTAATAGCACAAAAAATAAATAAGAAATAAGAACAGTGGTGAGCGCTTTCGCAAAACTAATTGCTTCATCAGACAAGAAAATAAAACACTTCATTACTTATATACAGATGGAACCATTGACTCAGTCACTGATGTCATAGGACAATTAAGGCATTAAAGCTATATAAAACTTATAAATGTGGAAAAGGCTACATATAGAGAAAACTGCATATAAAAGACACATATAAAATACTGCATGTAAATGCATATAAAAACTGCATACAAAAACTATATACAAAACTATTGGTAAAAGACCTAAGTAATGTGCATAGATATAAACTCCATAAATACTGTAGCTATGAAAAAATAGATAAAAATAAAAGGCTAAAAATCTGGATCTAGTCATAAAATCTATCTACAATATGGATGTATAACTAAAAGTAGTCTTTACATGCAGTATTTTATATGTCTTTTATATGCAGTTTTCTCTATATGTGGCCTTTTCCACATTTATAAGCTTTATATAGCTTTAATGCCTTAATTGACCTATGACATCAGTGATTGAGTCAATGGTTCCATCTGTATATAAGCAATGGAGTGTTTTATTTTCTTGTCTGATGAAGCAATTAGTTCTGCGAAAGCGCTCGCCACTGTTCTTATTTCTTATTTATTTTTTGTGCTATTAAAGACGCTATTGTGTGGTACCTTGGTGTATTTTTGGTTATATACAGTTCTGGTTTTGTGCACCTGGGTTTTACCTGAAGCCGTTTCTCTCTTTATACATATTTATTTTCTTTTATTCGGCACAAGGACACACGCGTCGATGGAGGATATACCTGCTGAGATACCCCTTGATGGTCATCACCAACGTTTTCTGAGGATCCTGGAAGTACCAGTTAATCCACTTTTAAATGTGGACTCACAGGCTTTTCAACAGGATGCAAATGGCACTCAAAATCTACCGGAATTTTTTTCACATTATAAGAACTTGGAGAATCTTATGTATAAATACAAGAGACTGCAATGGCAGTGCCTGCACCTGCAAGCCTCCCTGGAATCCAAAATCATCCCCCGAGGCCTGAGAGTGCTAAACATGCCCACCTATGGAAATAACTATCCGGTCCTTTTACGTAAATGGCAGGAACTGAACCTACAATTCAGTGCTAAGTACATGGAATTACTGCTTGAATTTTTTTCTCCCTTAGAACTTGAGATTAAGACTGAAATAATTGCCTTGGAATCAAGAATTAATGAGAATTTCTCCAATGATTTTACTTTTCTTAAAATGAATGAACTACAAGAAAACATTCTAATATATGAGAAAAAATTACAAGCAACAAAGTTATCCAAACTGAACAGGGATAAACGGGACTTCTCAGCAAATAATGTATTTTCGTGGCCAAAGAAACAGGTAAATAGACAAACTGCAGTCTCTAATGTGGCTAGAAATATGCACACTGTTTCTTTAACTAAACATTCTACTAGTTCAAATGAACACGCCCAACAGGAATCTGCTAAAAACAGCACTTCTGTTTTTTCAGCTACAGAAGTTAGTGATACAGTAAGAGTTCACAACGCTGGCACCTTTATGCCTATCTCTCCTACTCTGACTAATAAACCAAATGGTTCTAAGGTTATTTCAACTGAAACTGGGGCTATTCCTAAGAGAAGTTGTTCTACAGCACCCTCGACTACATCGCTAGTCCCATTAAATCCTTCTATAACAGCAAGTGCTGAGAGACAAGCAGGAAAAAATACTGATAGAGTTTTTTTAGACTCTTTGAAGAAAGGAGATTTCTCTCTGAAAGCAGCTTTGCCCTACAAGACTTTTACAAAGAACCAGCAATACAGAGGACAGCCAGCCAGGCAGAAAAGCAAGAGGGAGCAGGCCAAACACCCAAAAGGAGAAGAACTTGGATACAGGTTTGGTCATAAACATTTCTTCTTTTGAACTTAATACTGACCAAATTAATTATTAAACAAAGGTTTGTCCTTTATACCAGCAAAAAAGCCAATGTAACAGAAATGATTAAAGACTTAAAGCTACTAGGCAGAAATTTATCATTGAAATCTATGTTTCCTAATGAGTCAGGAACAAGGACTAATGTGTACAGGCAGCCTAGTAGTTTTATCCCGAACACCCCACAAGGTGTTCAAAAGTTTTTAGATATCTGTGAACTATCTTTCAGGGACATAGGTGAGCATGATTCTAGTGACTATTACTTTAGTAATCTCACTCCTAACGAACAAAGAGCCTTACAAGATTTAAAGAATTTGCAGTCATTAGTTATTAAACAGGCTGATAAAGGAGGCGGCATTGTTTTATTAGATAAACAATTGTATCTACAACAAATGTATAAACTTTTACTTAACAATGAAACTTATAAATCAATCTCTAAAATTATGGTCAATGCTATTATTGATAAAGTGTCATTTCTTATGTTTGATCTTCTTATTACTGGATTAATAGATGAACCATTATTTAAGTATTTTAATGTTCTCAAACCCACTATACCTCGAATTTATGGTTTACCTAAGGTACATAAAGACCTGGTCTCACCACCAATGTGTCCCATTGTGTCAGGGGCTGGTTGGTGCACCGAGCCCTAACCATCTTTGTTGAAGGTGCAATCCATGGATTATTAGAGAATTGTCATACCATTCTAAGAGATACTAAAATGTTCCTTGAAAGGTTACATAACAGGATGGACACTATTACCAATGACACTGATTTTGTATTGGTTACAATGGACATTGAGTCATTATTTACCAGTATCCCTAATACTTGGGGTATTGAAATGGTTAGAAATTTCCAGTCAACAAATAGATGTTTTTCAAATAGTAAGATACAACTTATATGCAGTCTCTTAGGAATTATATTAGAGAATAATGTTGTTATGTTTGAAGAGAAATTTTTCCTGCCACAGGTTGGCGTGGCTATGGGCACTCCTTGTGCAAATAGCTATGTCAACCTTGCGCTAGTCTGCTGGGAAGAAACACATATACTCTCTGGTTTGAATCCTTTCTTACATCAAGTGTTATGGTATGTATGTTTTGTGGGTGGTGTTTTTATTTTATGGAATGGCAATGGTTTAGATTTTGCATCCTTTGTTGATTATCTGCATACCACCACTGACTTTTTAAAATTCACATACCGGCTATCTGCAGCTGAGATTGATTTTCTTGATGTACATCTAGCTAAAGCTGAATTTAACTGCTTCAAGAGTAGAATCGTCCACAAACCAACCAGAAAGAACACATACCTACACAAAACTAGTATGCATCCCAGACACATCCCGAGAAATGTATTAAAAGGGCAAGTTTATAGGACATTAAGATTACATGATGATGATGAGGATGCATTATTAGCATTAAATAATTTAAAATTTGAGTTTATAGCTAGAGGATACCAACCTGATGAAATTGATAAAACTATATCTGATGCATGGCATATGAGATCAACTAAATGTAGACCTTATTTCAACAACAATGAGGTAGTTCTATGTGATAATCCATCTAACATAAACTCTAGGCCACATAATGAATTTAGAGTAGTGTTACAGTTTGCGAGTGATATCAACCAATATGTTGATGTAACTAAGAAATATTGGCACCTATTACAAGAGGTACCACAGTTGCAGGTTATCACCTGTAAAGATCCACTATTCAGTTTCAAGAACAATATGTCACTCAAGAAACAGTTATGTAACAAGGATGTGCCTAAGAAAGCCATCCCTTCTTCACGTCAGGGCACCTTTCCTTGCAGGTCATGCAGTGCCTGCCCTATATTTACAGTATAAATACCTATGTCCACCCCACCAAGCATTTTTAGTTACAGCTTAATACTTATGCTGATTGCAAGAGCACTGATGTTGTCTATTATTGTTTTTGTCAGAAATGTCCAGTGTTTTATGTGAATAAAACAAATAGATTTCTTAAAGACAGAATTCTAGAACATCTTTGTGATGTCAAAAATAAGAAACCCACTAATGCACTCGCCCAGCATATTATTAATACAGATAATTCACATTCTTTTAAGTTTTTTGTACTACAGTGCATACACAAAAACATTAGAGGAGGGGATATAGAAAATTTTACTGAAAGCTGTGAACAGAGATGGATCATTAAATTGAATGCAGATAAATATCCAGGCCTTAATGGCTCTACCTCCTTGGTTCCCTTCTTGAAAGCAAGACGCCTCAAATATGTTTAATTTTAGGCACCTCATACACCCATTACACTTATATTTATATTTATTCATATTTTAGAGACATAGGCTACTTTTAGTTATACATACATATTGTAGATAGATTTTATGACTAGATCCAGATTTTTAGCCTTCTATTTTTATCTATGTTTTTCATAGCTACAGTATTTATGGAGTTTATATCTATGCACATTACTTAGGTCTTTTACCAATAGTTTTGTATATAGTTTTGTATATAGTTTTTGTATGCAGTTTTTATATGCAGTTTTTATATACATTTACATGCAGTATTTTATATGTGTCTTTTATATGCAGTTTTGTCTATATGTAGCCTTTTCCACATTTATAAGTTTTATATAGCTTAATTGACCTATGACATCAATGATTGAGTCAATGGTTCCATCTGTATATAAGCAATGGAGTGTTTTATTTTCTTGTCTGATGAAGCAATTAGTTTTGCAAAAGTGCTCAGCACTGTTCTTATTTATTATGTATTTTTTGTGCTATTAAAGATGCTATTGTGTGGTACCTCAGTGTATTTTTGGTTATATATAGTTCTCACATATGATCACTGGACTTTGTAAAACGTATATGTAGTCCACTGTCCTGGGCCACCAGTATTAACCTTTCATCTTTTGGCTTCAGTCCATCACTCCTTAACCATTCTTGTGTCAAATCCTGATCAGCATAAGGTTGTTCCAGAAGAACTCTGTACTTATCACAATATCTATGACTTTTCCAAATTCCTTTCCATCTCATCTGATCCTCCTCCTCATATTCTTTATTTTGGTTTTGGTGCATTCATTTGTTGTCTGATTTTTGTCTTCTTGTGTTTTTATTCCCATTCCTGGTTGACACCAATATGCTTAAGCCAAACTAAGCACAGACATCATCTTAGACTTCTCTTCTTGTTTTAAAAATTTCAATATGTTTTATCTGATGAGGTCAGCAGATATGTATGCAGTCCCACAACTGCAGATATATGCATGCAATCAATTTCGAGGAGGCTCATACGTCCTTCAGAACAAGGAATATATCATCTTGGTAGCCACTGAATTTATGTATCATTTGAAAAGTGTAAAACATTTTTCTTGTTTTCCTGTCCAACTAATCCAATACCGTTTGGGGCCAGTCAGTCACCCCAAAACTAAAAGTCCGAACAGGAAGAGCAAACTGGTTTATAGCCTGAACTTTATTCTTATGTGACAATGCTGTTTTCAGTATTAAAGTCTTCAGACGTATTCCTTTCTGAGTTTTATTCACATTTGATTATGTTTTATTGCCAGTCTGTCATCAGTTCCCAAATATTTATACACCCCCCCCTGCACAAGTTCATTTATATCACATTCCTGACCCAGACTGATAGTTTCTTTGTACTGCAACTTTCCTTTGCACATTTATATCAAGACCAAATTACATTCTTGTATAATCTAAGATAGTTTTAACCACCTGAACTTGTGCTTTCAGCTCTCATCAGATAAGCTATACAGTTTTACATTATCCAAAAGAGCAGATGAGAAGTTCTTAAACAAGGTTGTTTTCTGACAGCCAAATTGTAACCATAGTCGAATCTGTTAAGTAAACAGCTTAATGGGTTAAGGCCAAGATAAAACAGCAGCAATGACAAATAATCATAGGTTCATAAGACAATAGTAGGCTATTGGACCCGGGGCCCTTATAAGCCTAGCCAAGAATTTCACCCATGTTCCCACAAAGTCAGCACCTGTGTTCCCTCTCCAGGAGGGACACAGGTGGGATCCCAGGGATATATTTTCTGTTTCCCATCCAGTCATTCAGGTTCCTCTTAAACAGGGCTAGTGAGGTACTCTGCTTGACATGGAAAGGAAGTCTATTCCACAGATGGGGGGTTGTTAGAATGCAAATATATCCCTCTAACAAGTTCTATTAATGTCACAGACCAGATTGAGAGCTTGCGTGTGGGTTGCGCAAGTGGAGTTTGACTTACGGATATGCAGCAACTCCATCAAGGCCAAGTCTGAGATGGCTGTATATGCCAGACACAGATCACTTCTGAGCAGTCTGTATGAGACTGAGTAGAGGGACAGGGCTTTTAGCCTCTCTGTATAGGATAGGGGTTTGAGATCCTGGATTTTCCTGAACAGGAACCTCTGTGGCCTCTCCAGCTGCTGCATGTGCTTGGCAAGGTACATGCCAAAGGGGCACTGTACTCAATAATGGGTCTGATAAGGGAGAAGTACAGGGATGTTATGACCTCCTTGCTCCTTGATGAAATACCCTTACTTAAGAGGTGGGCCATGTAGAAAGCCTTTTATACAACGGAGGCAGCATAGTGGTCAAAAGTCAGCTTGCTATCAACCTGGATGCCCAAGTCCCTCATGACTGATTGCATGCTTAGTTCATTGTTATTAATGTGATCATTTATGGGGATACCATTTCTCCCAAATGGAATAATGATGCATTTCTTGCCATTCAGTTTAAGTCCATGCCTCTGGCACCAGTCATTAGTTTGGTTAAGGTCTTCTTGGAGGATGCTCACATCACTACAGGAATTTATGACAGTGTCCAGTTTGCAGTTATCTGCAAACTTGGTCAGCCACAGTCCACTGGTTTTGGCTTCCACCTCAGAAAATATATTCCAAACAGTAGAGGCCCCAAGACCGA
Source organism: Protopterus annectens (assembly GCF_019279795.1). Classification (NCBI taxonomy): domain Eukaryota; kingdom Metazoa; phylum Chordata; order Ceratodontiformes; family Protopteridae; genus Protopterus; species Protopterus annectens. Next base: position 1,265,898,049 of record NC_056743.1, read on the forward strand.
TCCTTGGGGTATACCGCTTGTTACAGGTCTACTACTAGAGGTGGCTTCCCCTATTTTGACTGAGTGGGTACTATCAGTGAGCCAGTTAGCTACCCATCTGGTAAAATATGGGTTGATGCCTAGCTGGGACACTTTATCTATTATGTTCAAGTGGGGAATAGTATCAAAGGCTTTGGCTAGGTCACAGTAGGCAGTGTGCACTGTCTTCCCCTCATCCATGGCTCTGGTGACTATTTTGAAGAAAGCAACCAAGTTTAACAGGCATGATCTCCCTTTGACAAAACATAAATTGTGTGGGATCCATCACTTGGAGGTTGCCAGTGTTCTTGTTTATAAGGTCCATGATAATGCATTCCATGGCCTTGCAGATCAGTCTAGTTAGGCTGATGGGCCTATAATTGTCTGGGTCGGTGGACACTCCAACTTTGTGCAGAGGGATGACAGTGACTGTCCTCCATTCTGCTGGTATGAAGCCGCTGCACAGGCTTTGGTTGAATAAGGTACCTAGTGGTACTGAGAGCTCTTGCCTGAGTTAATGTAAGACACAGCCAGGAGATGTTATCAGGTCCCATGGAGGCTGCATTTTTTTGCCTTTGAGAGGGCATTAATAACCTGATCCCTGGTGATGAGGGGAGGGGGCATGTGCTGTGGATGTCCTGGTTTACTGATGGGGGGACAGGGGGGTGAAGATTTCATTGAAGCTGTCTGCCAGCAGGTTGGCTATATCTATGGTGTTTGTGTATGTGGTATTCTTGACCACCAATTCAGAGCAGATTTGGGAGTTAACATTGAGATAGCGGACGTATGTGAAGAAGGCCTTGTGATTGTCCTTAGTGTATGTGGCCAATTTGGACTCGAAGTTAGCCTTAGAGGATTTCACCAGTGACCTTATTTACTTGTTCAGACAAAGGAGAGATCACTTCCAGCTTGGCACTTGCTCCTTCTTGATCCTGGGCAGCAATTTTTTCCTTTTATTATAGAGCCTGTTTATTGCTGCTGTCCACCAGACAGGTTTACTCTTCCTTGAGGCAAATGATTTGGTCCTGTCAGGTATTGCTGAGTCTATGCAGCTATATAGGTGCTCATATAGTTTTTTGGTGTAGGGTAGACATTAGTGCTTGATTCAGCTGAAGATATAGTGGCTGTGAAGTTGCTTATACCTGCTCTCAGGAGGTTGTAGTCCGCTTTGGAAAAGTTTTTTTTTTGGTCGACCCTGGCAAGGGAGGGGGTTCAGGATGAGATGGTGACTTTGAAAGTGATTGCTTTATTGTCGGATCTTACCAAGGAGGATGACACTGTAGGGGTGCTATAGTGGCTTCTCATGTTGGTTAGTACCGGGTCCAGGATATTTTCGTCTCTTGTGGGGGTGTCAACCAGCTGATCCAATGCACTGACATTTACGAAGTTGAGGAATCTCTAGGCATTCGTGTTTGGGTTAGAATAGGTATTCCAATCTATGGTTGGGTAGTTAAAGTCACCCAGGATCAGGGTAGAGGGTTGAATCTTGATGGATCCAAGTAATTCCAGATAGGTGGAGTGGGCCTCCTGAGTCCTGGTTGGGGGTCTGTAGCTACCTATGTTTTGAATAGGTGTTTTGCCAATGGTTAACTGCACCTGGAGTGTCTCCTGTTTAACCAGCCTGTATGTGTGTATGTCTTTGATAAATATTGAAACTCCACCTCCTGTGGCTTTGTAGCCCTCTGTTTGGGGTCTGAAAGTATGGTAGAACAAGTAACCTGGTAAGGCTGGGATGCTCTCCGCAGCTTTGAACCAGGTTTCAGTGACTGCACAAATGTCAGCATCTTTCATGGTGAGGAATGCTTGCAATGAGTGCAGTTTCATGTTAAGACTTCTAGCATTTAGCAGCATGACCTTTAAGTTTCATTTAGAAGAATTTTTCATGTTGGTAATTTTGTCCTCATGACTTTGGCTAAAAAAGGCACTTTGAGGAGACAAGAGCCTTTGCCAGAAGCCTGAAGCCCAGGGGAGACAGATGAAGGCCATCTCTGGCAAAGCATCGTGGTCTGTCGATCATACCTTCCTAGGCTGTCAGGTACTGGATCCCCCTGGAAAGACACCAGAAACTAAGCCAATTGTTAAAGTCAATCATTTTCTGTTTGTATTGAGACATCATTCTGGGTGACAGTAGGATGCTGCTTAAGGCTAGGAACATACCTGCCTGAGACACATATTCAGTGAGCTCAATCATGTCTCTCTTCTTATAGTCCAGAGAGGTACATCTCAAGTCACTCACACCAACATGAACTATGACAGAGTCATAACAATACCCATTGTTGAGAGACATGAGTGCGTGAGTGATACGGTGGATTCTAGCACCTGACAAGCAACTTACCATGGTTTTTCCCTTCTCTAGCCTGGTGAGGGGCACATCTGTGTGTCTCACAATAGTCTCCTGTGACTAGTATGTTGGGTTTGTGGCTGGGCCTTAGAGGCTGTGAGACACAGGCACATGTACTATGTGTGGTGCTTGGTGCGGTGTGATGTGCATGTGTGCTTTTGCCTCGGAGGTTTCTTTTGTTTAGGTATGTTTTTGTTGAGAACCTCCACATATGTAGGAACATACTGTACAGGTGTGGGTGGTGTTAGAGGTGCGGTGCTTGTACAGACAACCTTTTTAGTGCCAGATGTACTGGCTTGTGATTGAGATAGCAAGGATTCTAGATTCTTAATGTAATTGCATCTCTCGCATATTGTGTTCCTAGATGGTAGGAGAAGACGGTTGTCCGTGTACATGAGGCAGTTGCTACACTGTCTCAGGATGCCTTTATGAACAAGACTAGGGTCTATATTAGAACATCAAAGTTTCGAAACTTTGAATGTTCTAATATCGATCCCTATTCAGCGAAAGCTGAAAATATCGAAGCAACAGAAAACCACATTTTTATCTAGGGAAAGAATTTGGTTGTTTGTTTCTGTTGCTTTGGCATTTTCAGCGCTGTGGTGGAAAGTTATGGGTTGGGTTCAGGTAAGTGTGCGATTGAGTGCGGGTTAGGTTAGTTAGGGTTAGGGTGCAAGTTAGGTATGTGTGCGATTGTGTGGATGTGAGGGTTAGGGCGGGTTAGGTGAGATAGGGTTAGGGTGCGGGTTAGATATGTGTACAATTGTGTGGACGTGAGGGTTACAGTGGGTTAAGTGAGTTAGGGTTAGGGCACGGGTCAGGTAAGTGCGCGATTGTGTGGACGTGAGGGTTAGGGCGGTGTAGGTGAGTTAGGGTTAGGGAGCGGGTGAGGTGAGTGTGCGATAGTGGCGGACCTTAGGGTTAGGGTTTGGGTTAAGGTAAGTGGATAGTTAGTGGTGTGTGTATAGTTTAGTGTAGGATTAGGTGTAAGATTTTAGGTGTATGTGTGTGGATTGCTGTTTGTTTGGTGTGCTTCTGTTGTGTGTATGTGTTTTGGAACAGCAAATTTTTTCCCTAGGAAAAAAAATTGCTGTTTTGTATGTTCAATGTTTTCAGTTTTCATTGAATAGGGGTCGATATTAGAACATTTGAAGTTTTGAAACTTTGATGTTCTAATACAGACTCCAAAACTAGCAGGAGAAACCACAGGAAATTGTCTGTCCATGGTTGTCAGAATCTGTGGAACAGAGGTAAAGGATGGTAGAGTGGGTACTATCAGAACAGACTACCTATAGGTGTGAGTAGGGCTGGATAAAATCACAGTATTTGCATGGGAGGGTATCAGTTGCACAGGAGTGCTGGTAAGGGAAAAAAATGCAACTGAGATACCTCACAAAGGGTTAAAACAGCTCAGCAGTAGTGTGCAACGAGCAAACAAGTGCAACACCATGCAAACACTGGGTATACATACCAGAAAAGATGGAAGATTCTAGAATCTCAAATTACTACCCAGTCCTGCTAATCCCTGCTCTTTCAACCAATCACTCATGCTAGAGAAGGTCAGGCAACCCTGTTACTCTCACTAACAGCGAAGACAAGACACTACCAGCAGAAGCTGGCTGCCAGAAACACAGGAAACTCAACAAGCAAAACAATCAGGCCTGGATAACAGCAGGCCTCTATCCAGACTATTCTACCTGACTAGAACACAGACACCTCACAAAAAATGCACAGAAAGGCACAGATAAAGCACTCACAAACAGAAAATACATCTCTCAGTATGAAAAAGCAGTTTACAGTTAAGTAATTCAATAAAAATGCAATTATGGTAATGAAACACTATCTAGCAATGAAAATACAGTTAAAACAGTGCAAAAATGCAGTGAAACAGTGCAAAAAGCTTTATAACAGTGTGAAATGTAGTAGATTAGCTGTATAGCACAACTATAAGCTTTAAGAAGCCCAGTTCAATGAAATAAATGTATGAAAAAACATATTCTGCTCTTGGAGCCTCAGGAAATTTCTGCTTTGTCACAGTGATGAATCACTACTCCTTAGCCTGGTAAAAACTAGCACAGCCCCCTGCAGAAACAGGGTTTAAAATAACAGAAAAGATGGAATAATCTAGAAGCTCAAATTACTACCCAGTCCTGCTAGCCTCTGCTCTTTCAACCAATGGTTCAAGCTAGAGAGGGCCAGACAACCCTGTTACTCTCACTAACAGTGAAGACAAGACACTACCAGCAGAAGAAGGCTGCCAGAAACACAGGAAACTCAACAAGCAGACCTGGATAACAGCAGGCCTCTAACCAGATTGTGCTACACGAGTAGGACACAGAAACCTCACAAAAATGCACTGAAACACACAGATAGAGTGCTCAAAAACAGAAAATATAATTCTCAGTATGAAAAAGCAGTTTTCAGTTGTCATTCAATAAAAATGCAATTACAGTAATGAAACACTATCTAGCAATGAACATACAGTTAAAACAGTATACAACAGTAAAAAATGCAGTGAAACAGTACAAAAAAGCTTTATAACATTGTAAAATGTAGTAGATTAGTTGTATAGCACAACTATAAGCATTAAGAAGTGCAATTCAATGAAATAAATGCAAGAAAAAAATTATTCTGCTGTTGGAGCCTCAGGGAATTTCTGCTTCGTCACAGTGATGAATCACCACTCCTCAGCCTGGTAAAAACAAACATAATCACCCTGGAATATCCCCCTTTTAATTTCTATCCCTGGGATAACAATTAGCTCTTTGACATAACTTAACTGTAAAGTGGTTTGCCACTGTTTCATGGTCACTGTATTGTAATTGATCTATGTAGGGTGTATATTATACAGTGTACTGCACTGCTCTGGGACAGTGTCATTTGCTGCTATAACCTAGTTAAGTGGTAGCTGCAACTTTGATGTCCAACATCAGTGACCCTGTCTGCTGAAGTTTCTCTACATGATAGTGCCAATATTCACTTTATTCTAAGTGCCTATTCTGCTTGCTATAATGCATTCTCTTACTAAATGGTGACAAGGTTTTTTATTATGCTAAAATGGGGTTCATAGCTTGGTTATTATGTGAATGAGGTGCTTAAGTGAGATTGTCTCTACACTGTGTCAATAATTTCATATGTTATCACCTCAGTTTTACACTATGGGACATTTACAGTTCAAACATGGGCTAAGAGGTCATATATGGTGAAAGCACCTGGAGATTCTGGCTACCCTGATTGCATTTTTCATGATGCTTAGAACTATGGTCTTTGTGCTATCCTGCTGCCCATTCTGACCATGTATGATGTGATTTCCTGGGGACCCTGGCCTTGCTAATTACTAGTAGCACTGATCGTGGTCATCATGCTACACAGATGTATGTTGTGCCCATACATCCGCTTTGAGGTCACATAAGTATCTGCTCTTGTGGTGCTTGCCCATGCTAATGTCACCTTTCATCACACTACTGACTATGCACGTTTTGCTGCTACCTGTAAATGCACATCATTTGGTGTCTGTGATATGCATCCCTGCATCTAGCTACCATTTTAGGATCTGGACATGACCTAAGTGAGCATGACCTCAAAAGGATCAGACTGGGGCAGTGTTCTCACCTGGTGCAACAAGGACAGAAAGAACTTTACACCTGGTACACAAAAATCATACAGACTGCATGTTGGGTGATAATAAATGGCCTACATACAAAGTGGATGCTTGATGTGAACATGCTATGGCAGCAACTGATGCCTCTGCAGTGCTAGCATAAATATAGTGACCAGAAGAGGTGCCACCCAGATGTTCTTTTCCAGTAGGAAGAGAATGTGGAGAAAGAGGGAGAAAGACACACACACACACGCACACACGCACGCATGCACGCGTGCACAACACACACACACACACACACACACACACACACACACACACACATCATTATTGTAAGCAGTCTGTTTTTGCAGTGTCATAGGATGACACCTTTTTCCCATTTTTCTATATGGGGTCAGGTTATCGTTTACTGTTGCCATCTCTCTTGATTAAATGCCACACTCCTGCCTTCTTCCACCCTCATAGCCTGACTGTCACAGATCTTCTCTCTCTCAATCTATCCACTTCTTTCTTGGATGCCCTCATTTCCTCTTGCCTTCTTCCTGTCTGTCCCAAATCTTCTTCACCAGATTGTTTTCTGCCTTTCTGCACATGTGCCCAAACCACTGTAATCTGTTCTCTTTGATCTTTTCTGCAATTGAAGCTACTTTGGCTTTTGCTCTTATGTCCTAATTTCTTCATCAGCCCCGCAGTGTGAATCTTACCCCCCCATCTCAGGCACTTAATTTCCATAACCTCTAGCTTCTTTATCTGCTCTGCCTTTACTGCCCAGTTTTCTGTACCATACAGTAGAACTGGTCGCACCACTGCTTTGTACACCTTACCTTTCAGCTTCTTTGGCATTCTTCTGTCATATAAATAGTAGGCGTAACATCTGTAGCTGTTACCACCTTCTGCTGCCAGAGAAAAGCTGTGCTCATTGTTGTTTTCCAGAAGTTCAGGAGGAAAACAGGATAGCCTGCCAGAACCAGGTGGTGGGTAAATGTAAAATATTGTTGGTGTCACTGTTTTACTGTAATAAAATTGTATACCACAGCATTGAGCAGCTTTTTTTCTTTTTAATAAATGTCTGTTGCTTAGTTTTTCATTGGCTTTCTAGACGATTTTCCTACAGTTACTGCAATACTGTACTAATATGTGCCATTTATAACTGACATGGAGTTATTCTGTTACAATTTTTTTTATTCAGTACTCCACTGCCATTGAAATATGTTGCTTTGGTGGTTTGTTCTTCTCCATTTCACATCCTGTTCTAATGAACAGTAATACTGCATCCCTGATCATTTGTATGCGTATGCCATGTTTTTTCTCATTTTTACATTACTTTTTTATCATGTTTTATTTTTCTCCTTTGATTTTTCCTTTCTATAGGACTAGCCGTGGAGTAAGCAGAGGTAATGCAGAAGCCAGAGTGCTCTGCAATGGCTGTTACACTAAGTGCCAAGTCTCTTGTTGACTCCTGCTCTGCCTTTCTGCAGGGCAATGAAAGTAATCCCATGAAAGCTAGCCTAGAGGACTCCTTGGTTGCCTGTGCAGCTGCTTTACAGATCAAGTGTTAAAGGACCTATCCAAGGCAAAGAACACAGCTTCCATGGGACCAGATAGTATCCCAGACTGTATTCTGCAATGTCTCCAGCAAGAACTAGCCTCTCCATTAAGCACCCTATTCAACCATAGCCTAAGTACAGACTTCATTCCAGCGGAATGGAGAACTGCCATTGTCATCTCTTTGCACAAAGTTGGTGCCACTCCTAACCCTGGAAACTATTGCCCCATTAGCTTGAAAAGTCTGATCTGTAAGGCCATGGAGCATATTATTATGGACCTCATGAACAAGGACATAGGTAATCTCCAAGCACTTGACCCCACCCAGTTCGGATTCATCAAGTGCAGATCTTGCCTGTTGAACCTGGTTGACTTTTCTTAGACTGTCACCAAGGCACTGATGAGGGAAAGTCAGTACATACAGCTTACCTTGACTTGGCCAAAGCCTTTGACAGGATCCCCCACTCGGGCATCATCAAAAAGCTAAAACAACTTGGCGTAAATCCCTATCTCATCAGGTGGGTGCCCAACCTGCTCACTGATAGGACGTACAAGGTCAAAATAGGTTCCATCACCTCCGACAGCAGACCTGTCACTAGTGGCATTCCCCAGGGATCTGTCCTGGGACCCCTATTGTTTGGCATCTACTTCTCAGAGGTCCAGGCAAAGACAAAAGACCTGTGACCAAGTTTGTGAATGACTGTAAGTTGGGTGCTGTCATTGGCTCCCCAAATGATGTTATCATACTTCAAAGGGTCTCACAAGAACAAATGACTGGTGCCAAGGTCATGGCCTTAAGTTAAATGAAAAAAATGTATTATTATACCATTCGGCAAAACACGACCCCTACTGATTACCACATTAACGGCAACTCCCTAACCACACAACCTGTGGTGAGAGACCTGGGTACACAAGTAGACAACAATCTCACATGTGACCATCATGTAGCAGCAGTGGCCAGAAAAGCCTTTTACTTGGTTCACCTCATAAGTAAAGGGATTGCATCCAGAAAAAAGGAGGTTATTGCCTCGCTGTACTCCTCCCTCATTAGGCCAATAATTGAGTATAACGTCCCATTTAGTATGTACCTCTCCAAACACCTGCACCAACTGGAAAGGCCACAGAAATACTTCACAAAGAGAATCCATGGCCTCCAACACCTGTCCTATGTGGACAGACTCAAATCACTATCACTGTACTCTGTATCATACAGATTGCTCAGAGGTGATCTGTGTCTTGCCTACAAGACCATCTCAGACCTTGCTTACTAGAGATGCTCCATATCCGTAAGTCTTACTCCTTGCGTAGTACCTGATCGAAATGCTTAAATCTAATATGTGACATTAACAAAACCTGCTGGAGAGACAGGTTTGTCCACCCCCCCCGTCTCTGGAATAGACTTCACATACACGTCAAACAAAAGTATGTCGCTGACCCTCTTCAAGTGCAACCTTGATGAGTGGATGAGTAACAACAAATTTGTCCCAGGGGTTCCACCTGTGTCCGTCATTGACAAGGGTGACAAGTGTTGATCGGGGTTTCTTTTCTGGGGACAAACTCTTGGCTAGGCCTATAAGGGCCCCAGAGTCATTAGCCTAGTAATCTCCTATGATCCTAAGACAAAGTGAGGAGAAACACTAGACACCAGGGAGAATTTCTGAACTATGACTTGGAGTTATTTAAACAGTTAATACAGCAGCACTTCTACCAGTGTAATTTCTGCACAATAAGAGGCATGAAACTCTAACATCTGGTATAATTGACTGACTACTCATGTGTGATTTTATGAGGGCAGGGAAAACATAAGAGACATATGAGAGGTCCTGTGAACTCAGGAACAGGTATGGGGGTATGCTGGTGTGTATGTCTTTGAATGTGTGCATGTGTGTGGGGGAGTAAATGAGAAGGGTGCCTAGGTCAGAGTGATGCATGTTCAGCCAGTATTAAATTCTGCAAAAAAGTGCTGATTAGCAAGAGTGGTAATTAAGAGCAATTCAGAGACATGCAAATTAGCCCAAATGAGGTATTTCTTTATTGCAGCTAATGTGTCTTGCAATTGCAAAATCCTGCATTGTACAAACAATCTATTTATTTTGACGCAG
>NC_056743.1:1266296564-1266384064 GCF_019279795.1 Protopterus annectens
CACACACACACACACACACACACAGATAGCTATATTATGTGCAAAATTAAAATACATTTCAGGTACAGAATAAGACATTTCTCACAGGAACACCATTATCTAGCCAGTGGATTTGTACAGATTGTTAAAAAGGCAAAAAAGATACCAGCCTGGATTTAAACATATGTACAAAACTGCCATTTATGTGCTAGAAATGTACAATCATGTTAGTAGCTGTATAAAGGCAGCTGTACCCCCCAGGACGAAGTACAGAACTAACTCAAAAAACAAACCACTCTGGTGGAATCACAAAATCAATCAGATGTATAACAGGAGGAAGAAAATGATGGCAAAAATAAGGAGGTGCAGCACCCAGCAGGATAAAAGCACCCTCCGCAAACTAAACAAACATCTCAGAGCATAAAGTCGACCAAAGCCAAATTTGAGGTGAATTTGTCCTCTCAGGCCAAAAACAACCACAATACATTCTTTAGCTATGTCTGCAACCTCAAAGGCAATACACAATTGTGTGCAAAGCTCATTTTAAATGAAGCCACCTATACTGAGCCAGAAGACATAGCAAACCTACTGACCGATAAATTTAGCTCCAACTTTACCTCTCTCTCTCCCCCTCAACCTCCCCTTAGGAAATACCATCAAATCTAACTCCCCCTGCTATCCCTAGGGAATAGGTCTTTAGTGCTTTCTGTAAGGCCAAGAACATTGCATCAGTGAGCCCAGACAATATCCCAGGTTGCCTTCTAATTAGCATGAATCATGACCTATCAGGGCCTCTGGAATTGCTATTTAACTACAGCCTCCAAACAGGCTTCATGCCTCATGAATGGAGAACAGCAACAGTCATCCCTCTGCACAAAGGTGGGCCATCGACAGACCCTGGAAACTACAGACCTATAAGTCTCACTAGTCTTATATGTAAAGCCATGGAGAGAATTATCATGGAAATGATCAATAGTGATAAAGTAAACCTCCGGACACTGGACCCAGCCCTGTTTGGTTTTGTCAAGGGCAGATCATGCCTAGTCAACTTGGTGGACTTCTTTGAGAAGGTCACCAAAGCAATGCATGAGGGCAAAATGGTTCACACTGCCTACCTTGACCTAGTCAAGGCATTTGACACAATACTCCACTTGGGCTTTGTTGACAAACTCAAGAAGTTAGATGCAAACTCATGTCACCCAGTGGATAGCCAACTGGCTCACAGACAGGATCCAGGAAGTTAGAACTGGGGAGTCCACGTCTACATACAGGCCAGTCACAAGTGGAGTCCCTCAGGAATCAGTACTTGGACCGCTCCTCTTTGGCATTTACTTCTCTGAAGTCAAGGCCAATGTCAGTGGTCTCTGGCTGACTAAATTTGCAGATGATTGCAAACTAGGAGCTGTCACTGAATCCCACACTGAAAAATGTTCTCCAGGAGGGGCTGACTAAGACAAACAACTGGTGTCAGAACTATGGACTAAAACTAAATGCCAAGAAATGCATAATAGTATCCTTCGGGAAGTCATCCACCCCTTGTTATTATCATATTGACAACACAGCCCTAGAGATGACCCAATAGTCAGGGACTTAGGGACACATATAGACAGTAATCTAGCCTTTGACCATCATGTGTCTACAGTACCAAGGAAATCATTCTATGTTGCACAACTTATAAACAAAGGTATGGCATCTAAGTCCAAGGAAGTCATTGTTCCACTGTATCTGGAATTCATCAGCTCTATCATTGAATACAATTCCCCCTTTGGTATGTACCTAACCAGGCCTATCCAACAATTGGAACATCTGCAGAGGTTCCTCACTAAAAGAATGCAGGGTTTAAGTAAAATTTCTTTTGCAGACTACCTCAAGGCTCTGTCCCTATATTCTGACTCATACAGGCTTTTGAGGGGAGATCTATGCCTGACATACAGGGCATTATCTGACCCCACTCTGATGGACCTCCTGCATATCTGCAAAACAAATAGCACCAGAATTACCTGTTGTAAGGACTTGAACCTTGCTTGTGATATAACTAGGACCTGCTTGAGAGACAGGTATGTATCCCAGAAATGTCCTCATATCTGGAACAGGCCCCCCATCCATGTGAAGCAAAGTTCCTCCCTAACTCAATTCAAGTGCAACTTGGACAATTGGATGGGGAACAGGAAACTCATCCCTGGTTTGGCACCCATGTATCTTAACAGACACAGGCAATCTGTAACTGGTTCATCTCCCAGGCCCTAGCTTGTAAATGTTTCATCTCCCAAGCCCCTGCTTATACTTATCAAGGGTATCAGAACTTGCCAGAGATTTGGGATGCATGGCTTGGCTTAAAAAGGCCTTTGTGGTTGTTAGCTTAGTAAACACCTATGAACCTAAATGAGGCATCTTTTTTGATATTTCCAGAAAGAAATTTCAGTTCATGAATGACTTACTGAAGCCTGATATTCACAGCTATGTTAATCTCAAGCAGTTTCAAGGTATTTATATGAGAAGCCTTAATAAAATTTTGGCAATGGCCGGTATGTTTTAGCAAAAGGTTATAGATCTAAGGAATGGCATACAGGGCAAACTGTTCAAAAAGAAGGCCTTTAATGTACTCCAAAGACAGCAGATAAGGCATCTGGTGAAGACGTGTCCCACACTGGCATCAGGTGATTACGCTGTCTAGCCTGAACATCACCAGACAACTGAACGTCAATGACTAACAACTTATTTTAGAGTAATAATATGATCTATACTACAGATGGATGGCATACCATGATCAGAGATGTATGCATGCATGTTCAACTTCACAACGACCAAAAGGACTTCAGTCCCAATTGATGATCCAACAGTATGCACTGTAACAGAAAACAATTCACCAGAAATGACAGAAGGTTTAGATAAAGGTTCATGAAAAACAAAAACCTAAAGACTCGATGAATAGAAACAGTCTGGCCAACAGAAACAGCTTGTGTCATCAGGAACATCCTCTGGTCAGTAACTGTAGTCTCATACAGAGCATTCCATAAGGCAGCTCATTATGACCCTTGGAGACAGTCTTGAGAAACTGCAAGAATGTTACCCATAGCAATGGGGAGGCACAGAAAAATGCAGAGATGCTATACTGAGGTACTGCTGGTTTACACACACTCTTTTCTAAGTACTGTATAGAACCTCAGACAGACTACATTTGTGAGGTGGGGTGCATATTGTAAATATTCAGTTAAGCAGCAGCATATAACAATGTGCGCTGAAATACAGTTGCTAAACACTGCAGAAAAATAGAAGTCACTCACTGGGCCATGCACAATTTTACAGCATCCAGTCCTTATGCCTGCTGTCAAGAAGAAATGTCTAGCTTTTTTTTATCTAATATGTACAATTGTCTAATGTGTACAGTCTTGTGAGACTAAATGTAAATGAGAAAGAAGTGTTAGACAACTGCATAAAACCTTTGTCCATTGTTCATGTGTTCATACCAGCTAACCTTTGTACTTAAGAAACAAGTAAAGTAAAGACATGTTCAGCAGAGCCTGCTGCTCCATGCATTTATTTACCTAACTGCATATTAAGTTGCCACAGACAAGTACACAAGTCCAATGGTTTCTGTGACCTGTAATAAATTCTGTGTGCATACAGTGAGTGAATTAAGAGAAAAATAAGACTGATATGGAGACAAAAAAAGAGGTCAGTGGGACAGGAGGGAGAGGAAAGAAGGAATTGAGCAAGGAAGGTAAGTGGATGGAGACAGACGCTGGGTGGAGGGAAGATCAGCAATGTGCAACAGCTCTGCTGTAGATTTGGTGGGAATGTGACAAACCTGTGAGTGTTATTTCTTCAAATCACAAAGCTATGAAGCAGTTTAGCTGAATACCTAGATTCAGCAAAATTAAAGTTATATAATTACTGTAATGCTAGATGCTTGTTATCCTTCTCGATCCATCTTGACAGATGACTTATTGTTTTCGTGGCAGATCCAAAATGGCTACACTCTCAAGAGTTTTATTCAAAGCTCAAGCTTCCCTCTTCCATTAAACAATACTGAAACAAAATTACCTCAGCTCAAGTTTGCCCTAAAGACAGATAGGAATACACCTGGAAAGTAGTCCCAAAATCAGGGATAGGCAGGTGGCCAGAGGATTTGCGCAATGAAATGCTTCAGGTTTGGCTTGTTATGATCTTCTAGAAACAAACAAAAAAATACAAAGGCTTTGGTAGGGGAAGGAGGGCGAGATGCTGAGGAGGATAGAGAAGGGCGACAAGGATCTAGAATTATGTTAATTACATAACTTTCATGTCCTGTGTTGTCCTCCCTTTCGATCTCAACAAATGGATCAGAATCTCCAGCTATCAGGGTTCTCTGATGGCAATGCGCCACGATACTTTTAAGTATGGTGGAACCAAAGGTTGTTCTGGATGCAATCTGAAAGTCATCTAGACAAGGTGACTTTAAGTACTCTGGATCCCAATTTGGCTATAGAAAAGATATAACTGATAATATTTCCATATAGATTATGTGTCATGCAGATAAAATCTGAGTTGATAATGGATATCTATGGTAAGCAATGTGTATTCATCCAGATTAGAATGATAAGTATAAAATACAGGCAAGTGAATAACTTTGTTCAAAAGTTGACTTAGTAGCTACCATATGCACAAAGCTTGGAATGGGTTTGAGAGAAACTCTGTCCTTGTTAAAAATCAAATAAGGGAGCTTGTAGGACAATGCCTGACATTCAGACATTCATCTAGCTGATGCTGCAATAATCAAAAACAATATCTTCCAATACAGAAACTTTAATTCAACCTTAGAGGCAGGCTCAAATGGGGCTTGCATAAAAGCTTGCAACATCAATGTAATGACCCAAGGAGGAGTTGTGTATTTAACGGAAGGTCTGAAAAAGGAAGATGCCTTGTAGAAAAGCCTTAGATACTTTCAGCAAAACTATGGAGTCATCATCTGAACACATGAGAAGGTTGGAAATAGCTGCTAAATCCATCCACCCACAATCCCTTCTCCCCATTTTTGCACACTGAGTTGGGTGCCACTTTAACAGCTTTAATAATAGAGTAGTTAGCACCAGAGAGGAAAATATCTGTCAAAAAGTCCAGGATTGAAGGAATGTGGGCAGAAAATGTTTCAAGTGTGTGTTGCACTGCTCAGATTGAAAAAGATTTCCATTTGCTCTTACTTATTTTCCTGGTGGAAGGTTACTGTGAAGTTGTCAGTTTATGTACCACTCTCAAAGTCAATATGGGGTCACTGGCCATGAATGGAACTGTAGAAACTATGCAGTTAACTTCATGGACTTGATATCTCGGTGAGGCTTGCTGAATGGCTAAGAAAGTAAATCTGGAAGGGGATTCAGGACAAAGGAGGTTATAAAAGATAAGTCCACAGGTAGGGGAGCCAGACTTGTCAGGCTCAGAAAGGGGCAAAGAGAATAACTTTTGCCTTGTACGTGGCAGCTTTCTGAAGAAATTTTGTTATCAGCAGAACTGGTGGGCATGCATAAAGGAGACCAGTTGGTGACGTATAGGCTAGAGTATCCCTTGGTGACTGTCCTGTTGAAGGATGAGGGCAAAATAGCTGCTGTATTTCAAGCAGGTGAAAGTTGTAAAGAGGATGCAGCAAGCCTGGCCCCAGCATTTGAAAGTTTCCTTTGCACTGTCTTGTAGAGGGACTACTTGTGAGGCATTAGAATGCATTGACTCAGCCTGTCCACTAGGACATTGTTATGAGATTGCATTGTTATGAGAAAGCATTGCAAAGACTTTGCCCAATGCCATACTCTCATGGCCTCTCAACATAGTGGCTAAGAGTGGATTTCCCCCTGTTTTTAATGTACTAGACTACAGAAGTGTTGTCTGTCTGCATATAGATCACACCCAGGGGAAAGTAGTTCTGAAGATCACGTAGTGCTAGAAGGACCACCCTCATCTCAAGAACTTTGATGTGCAGATAGGCCTTTGATTAGTCTGGTCCTCATTCACTGAACTGTTCTCCCCTCGTAATGGCCCCCCCAACCCTAATGGGAAGTATCCTTGGTCGCTACGGCCAAGGGAAGCAAACAGACAAATGGATGAGTTTAGGATACTAGAGGGGTGGTCATCCATTAAGAGATATGATGACATCACAGGAGGATTAACTTGACCAGATAATGGAATTAGTGTATTAACAGAGACCACAGAACTGAAAGAGTTTAATGCAAAATGCTCATGAAGTATCATTTTTATAGAGGCCATCATGGAACTTAGTGAAAGAAGAATTATAAAAGCTGGTGAATTTGGATGACCGATGACCTCTTGTGTCTGTGGACAAAGGGAAGTCAGCTCTTTCACTGACATAGGAACATATGCTAGCAGAATCCTGAAAAGAAAAATTATTATTCTCTGCATCTACAATCACTAAACACTACGGCATGCTAATATGCACTACAATTCTAGAACACTCAAATGATCATCTTATATACTGTCCCCATATGTATTTTATTTGTTCCCTTTCTGAACTTATCAAAAATCTTGTATCTATCAAACAAATTATATCTGCCTTCGCTTGATACCATCTTAAAGATGTAACCCTTTTTAAGTCACTTTAATGGTGTTGACACTAACTGCTGTAATATTTAGACTAGCACTGTCTTTTTTTTTTGGATTATCAGTAAACATTTGCTTATCATTTACCTAGGCTTTCCATTTTTATACTTACTCTTTTCCAGTGGAATTATCACCTTCTTCTAGTTTTTGCTCAGGATTTACAATAGTATTGTCTTGACTTTCATCTATCCCAAGTTGTTCATTCTTACTTGATAATTCCAGCCAAACATGTTGCTGATATAAAGAATATAATTTTGCAAAATTAAAGTTATGTGCTCACCATAACTAGGCATTTGTGTTGTCTATTTTCATTCTTGCTCAACATTCGTGTATCGGATCTGACTTCAGATCTGACTTAGCTGCATACACTAAACTTTCATATCCAGCTCATGAGCTCCTTCCACTACCGATAATGCCCCTGTCAGCTAGCAATACCTCAGATTGAGTTTGCTGCAAGAAGAAGGAAAGAACAGCAGAGCTAGGGATCAAACCTGGAATAAATGGTTCCACAATATCCACAAGGTCACTCCAGAAGATGAAAGGAAGGGGGAATGAGGGTGGGAGTTGAGGAAAATTGAAAATGGAAAAACAGATGCATAGTTATGGTGAGTACTTCAGTATCTGATGTTGTCCTTTTCATTTGTTCCTCAACATTTGGGACAGAGACCCCAGCTACGTGAGTCTTGGGTGGCCCTCATGGAAGGATATTCTGGAGAACTGCATAACCAAAAGCAGCTCTGCTTCTGGAGGTCAAATGTAGTTTGTAATTAGCAATAAAGGTATGCACATTAGACTGGGTAGCTGCTGTACCAGTGTCATCAATGGAAGTTCTAGACCAAAAGGCAGAAGAAGTTGCCATGGATCTAGTAGAATGTGCTTTAGGAGGGTTTGATAGGAAGAGTCCTTGCTGAGTATAAGCACAAGAAATGCAATCAGTACTCCATTTGACCAGGGTAACTTTAGAAACTGGTGATCCCAATCTGTTCAGTGAGAAAGAAACAAACAGCTGTTCCAGTTTCCTGAAATCTTTTGTTCTGTGTAGATAAAAACATAGTTGTTTATGTACAGCTAAAAGATTTAGCATGTACTCTCACTTCATAGAAAAATTAGGGAAGAAGACAGGCAATTAGGCAAATTAATTCTTTGAATGATATTTGATTTGGATGGATTTGTTTCTAAAGTGACTCTGGTTTTGTGAAAAACAATGTAAGGGAATTTGGAAGATAGAGCCTTGAGTTCAGAAATTCACCTTGCAGATATAATAGCTACTAATAATGCTGTTTTCCAAGACAAAAATTTTAAATCAGACTTAGCTGATGGTTCAAAGAGTTGTTGGGTCAACCCTTGGAGTATGATTGTTAAATCCCAAGGAGGTGACAGGTCTTTCACTGGAGGTCTAAGTAAGAATGTACCTTTTAGAAAAGCCTTGCACAATTTGGTAGAAGCTAATAAGGAAGCATTGTCTCCTGAGTGAAATTTAGATCTTGCTGGTAATTGTACTTTATATAAAATAGCACCTTCTTGAAAAATAGATGCTAAAAATTCTAGAACCATAAATACAGGAGCAGTAAAAGGATGAACTTCCTTCTGAAGAGCTCAAATTGAGAATCATTTCCATTTACTCCTGTAGATCTTCCTTGTAGAAGCTTTCTGGGAAGACAGAGAATTATTCATCACACTAGGGAGGAAAGCCTGGGATGTCTACCAATTACTGGAACTGGAGCAACCATGCAGTCAGTTTAAGGCCTGGAATATCGGGATGCTTCATCACAGAGGGATGCGAGAGAAGGTCTGACTTGGGTCCAGTATTCATGGAGGATATCGAAGGTGAGACCAAAAGAAGGGAAATCACACTTAGTGAAGCAAAAAGGGAGCAATAAGGATAAATGAGGTCTTCAACCAAAGTTTTTTTCTGTAGGAATTTTGGAACCAGATGTAATAGGGGATAAGCACAAAGTACACCAGAGGGCAAAACTTAGACGAGAGCATCTCTTGGTGACTGCCTCTAAGGGGGAATTAGGGCAAAGAACCTGCTCACTTGTGGGAGATGTAAAGGGATTTCAGCAAGGCTATATGGAAAATCCTCTCCTCCACCGACTGATTGAAAAACTACTAGTGAGGCATCAAAATGGACCTGCTGAGTTTGTCCGCTAATATGTTAAATTTCCCTGGCATATGTATTGCCATAAGAAAGTGGTTGGAGGAGATTGCCCACTGCCATACTGTCATTGCCTCTCGACAAAGGGGATAAGACCAGGTTCCCCCCTGTTTGTTGATGTACCAAACTACAGACATGTTGTTGGTTTGAATTGCAATGGTCCCTAGAGGAAAACATCTTGAAAGGACTGCAACACTAGTAGGACTGCTGTCATCTCTAGGACATTGAAATGTAAACTTGTCTCTTGGGGGAGCCACATGCCTTGGACCATCTATCCCAAGAAATGCCACCCAACCCCCATTGTGAGGCATCCATGGTTACTGTGCTACTGTGGGTACTGGAGGGGACAGAATAAAAGGACAGCCTACGTAAACTATGTCCAATTGAATCCTCCAACAAAGATGATCCTTGCAGACTCAAGTGAGTTTGATTGGGATGGACAATGGATGATGCAGAACAGACCACTGAACATCTAGACTCCATTGCAGAACACACATATAAAAATGGGGCATTGGAACAAAGGTTATGGCTGCTGCCATTGAACCTACAGCCAAGTCTAGCTGGACAAGAAAGGTGTTTAAGAATTTGCTGTACATGAAACTTGATTGTGTCCACATAATGTAAAGGAAAACAGGCTATCTGACTTACTGTGTTCAACTGAGCACCTATGAACTCCATGCTATGTACAGGTTGTAGATGAGATTTGGAGATGTTGAGTGAAATGCCCAGCCTTTGAAAAAGTTGAAGCAAATAGTCCCTGCACTGATCTAGGAGATGCATAGTTGGGGCAGAAAGGAGCCAGTGATCTAGATATGGAAACACCCAGAATCACAGCAGTCTCAGGTGAGCTGCTACCACTGCCATACACTTGGTAAATGCCCTAGGGGCTGTGGTGAGACCAAAGGGAAGGGCTCTGAACTGACAGTGACTGGCCCCAGCAGAAAGCACAGAAATCTTTGGGATTGTCTGTTCATCTTGATGTGATGGCACATGCCTTGAAGATAGATTAAGCACATCCAATCATCCTTGCATAAAAAAGGCAGAATTAACTGAACTGTGAATATTCAGAACTCTGGCTTCTTCACACATTGATTATTTGCTTAAATCCAGAATTGGTCTCAGGTTCCCATTCTTCTTGGGCACTAAAACGAATCTTGAGTAAGTTTTGAATCCTCTGTGGTCTGGTGGAACCTCCTGGATAACTCTTTTGTCTAGCAGCTTTTGAATCTCTTGAGCTGCAGCTTTTCTCTGATTGGGTGAGATGTTAGGAAGCCTTTTTTTTGTTTGGAGTAATATGGAAAATGATATGAAATAACATGTAGATATTATTTTAGCACCCAAGAATCTTTTGTTATAGAAGCCCAAGCATTTAGATACAAAGTAAAGTGCCCCCTTCCCAAGTGCCTCCAGAGGTGGGAAGTCATGCAACCCTTCAGGAATGCTGAAGGGGTTTATCCAAAAAAAAATCTCAGAAACCTTGGTTTTATGGGCCTCTCCTCTTGCAAAGACAGCATCTTCCATTTGAACTCCCCCTCTGCCTCTAGAGGAGTTGTCCCTCTATGAATCCTGGAAAGATCTCTGGGACTTATTGAACCAAATTTTCTTGTCTTCTCTTTGATTCTGGGAAAAGGATCATTGAGGAATAGAAAAATGTTTCCCTACAGCAGGCAGGATCTTTCCATCTTGATCACTCTGGGAAAGTGTTATTTTCACAGTAGGGCCAAACAAGGATATTCCATCAAAAGGAACACTGATGAAAGAAGACTTGATTATCCACAGCATGGGATATTAACCTCATGGATGCAATGGAGATAGATAATAGAGTGACCAGCTGTGAGGAGGACCTTTTGTAGTTCTCCATGGACATGAACTCTGAGAGGGATTTGGGGAGTTCCTTGGTCAAATACTGCTGTAGTCTTCTGAAGTGCACTAAGTGATTCAAGGATGTCAAGGCAATGGTCGCTGAAGCAAATATGCACTTTCCAAATCTGTCCAATGCCCTGTACTCTCTATTATGGGGATGGACTGAGGAGCTTTGCTCTGCTAGCTCCTTTTTAGCCACTGCCATCACAACCATATCATCAACAAGGACTCTTTTGCTCGAATGAGATCTGTACTTTGCAGGTGCCAAAAGTTTATCTGGGTGTCTGGGAATGGCTTCAACAGAATCTGGTTCCTTCCATGCCTGGTGAGAGATTAAATTGATGTGCTCATCCACTGGGGGAGACACCCACGAAGTAGATGGGCCAGATCCAAAAGTTTCCATAAGGGAGTATCTGAAGACCATCCACCTTTTTGATTAAGGATTTCTAGGATGTCTCCAAAGGAGATATCATCCAGTGGCAGTTTGGGGACCCTTCTCCTTCATTGAAGTTGGTATCTTTAGTGAGAGATTCCATAGGGGAATCTATGTGTCACCTTTTGCACATTCTCTTTTAGGGAACCTCTTCAGTTCGATGGTCTGGAGAGGTATCTGAAGAGAGGGGAAGTTCCTCAATGGGGAATGTCTGGATGCTAGATGGTATGGCTGGCCTTGTGGAGTAGGCCTGATAGGATCAGAGCTTGGACCCAAAGGAGGAAGGGATGTGGGAACTAAGGATGAGAATCTTTCAATCAAGAGAAAGCCCTCTCCACCACCTCGAAGGCAAACAGACTGGGAGAAGCCATGACTGGCTATACCAAAGCCAAAACCTCAGAAGCGACCATGCCCCAACCCTGCCCGGATCTCTGCCTTGAGGAAGGAGTCAGATCTGAGCTGTCCAACACTGAAGCTCTGAAGGGCAAGGATGGCTCCAATAACATCAGAATGGAACCCAACCTCCCAGATCTGGCACCGATTCTTTGGCTCCAAAACTCATCCCAGTCCAAAGGAACCAGAGCGTAACTAGTCAGGGCGGCCATCGGAATTGAAGACCTGGTCATCTTCAGATCTGATGCCAACATTCTTGGGGCTCTCAGACCCAATGATTCTGAAACTGTGGGACGGATTGAAGAAGGACGGATCACTATGTGAGAAGTGAATGGGAGGCTCAAGGATATGATGAAAGATGGAGCTGAAATAACTCCCATCTGAATTTGAGCTCTGAGGAGCTTCATCATCATCCTATCCACATCAGCTCCTAACAGACTTCTGGAGAACCTAATGGAAGGGGCAGTTGCTGGTGCCTAGACTGCCTCCTCAGCATTCCTTGGAGAAACTGGTTCAGTGGTGAACCTGGGTGAGTGGGTGCGAGGAGTCTTAGACTGACTAACAATCAGATCTGAGGGTGTGGGATCTGAGTGTTTTTTCTTAGGATCCAGAAATGTCAGATCTGAAGTTCTCTGAATATTTTGAGGAGGCTCTGATGAAGATGAAGCCTATGTAGTAGCCTTCAGAGAACGGGTGGGGGATCTTTTGCAAGATTGCTTTGCTCTGAGGAGGATTTTACAGATTTACCAGGGGTTTGAGCCACTGAAGAAGAAGAGAAAGATGGTGGTAGCATACCCTTAAGCATCATGTGTATCACTAAGTGACCTAGAATTAAAGGTAGCATAGATACAGCAATCAGTAGACATACTCTCTGTGGGCATCAAATTGGAAATCTTATGCCCAAAGGAAGTGAACTTTTTAAAGCCTGTTTTTTTTTTTTTTTTTTTTTTTTTTTGGCCATTTTGAGAACAGGCCTTGCTTGATAGGGGAAAAAGAAAACAGAAGAATAAGTAAAGATTTTTTTTATTTAATTAAATAGACTATCAACAATGGTAGAAAGAATATCCTCTAAAGTGTAGAAAGGTTAGGAAAAAAAGACAGGTACCAGCTATGGTACGACAGAAAGTACCAAAAGGTAGAAAAAAAGGTAATAAAAAGAGTAATTAGAAGAAAACTTGAATATATAACAATTGGGAGAGGAGGTGATAAATAGAAGATGAAAGATGAAAGGCTTAAGGACTAGTAACTACTCACAAAAACTGTACATTTAGCCAAAATAGTTCTCAGAAAGGGATCCACATCTGTACAAGATGGCAACAAACAAGATCTGAGGTATTGCTAGATGACTGAGGCATTATGGGTAGATGGATGAGCTCATGAGTTGGATCCAAAAGTCTAGTGTAAGCAGCCAAATCGGATCCAAGGTCGGATCTGATACCCAAACATTGAGGAATGAATGAAAATGACAACATCGGATTCAATACTTTGACCCATCTAACTAACTTTACTTTCCACTTTTCAACAGTTGCATCTAGCACAGTATTACCTTCTACAATGGTTTCACTCTCTTTCTTTCTCCCCTATCTGCAAGTCTTGTGGCAGTCAAATAAAAAATGCCCTTTTGTGTTACAATTTTGACAATATGCTTTGCCTTGTTTGTTTGAATAGGTTCATAGGAAATAGAGATGACCCCTCTCCCAAAATTAAACACATTAATTTTTGGATATTCATGAATGAAGTGTTCAAAATCTCCACAAAAATGACAGGAATTTGGTTGTCCACAGTATCTCATATTGTCCCCTTACTCCATTAATTGTAACAACATTTGGCAAATGCAGGACTTCCTGTTGGTGCAGAGACATGTCAGATCCTTAATTTTAGAACTGTGCCCCATTTCCCTTTAATTAAATGATTTCCCACAAATCTGTGGTATTTTTAATTTGTCTTGGATATTAGTGCTTGACACATTGCTAAAGGGAAGTTGTATACGTCCTGACTATCTAAATCAGAGAAGAAAAAAAAGAGACGCCTCTCATTTTGCTTTCATGTGGGATCAGACTCATAGTGTTTCTCCTTTTTCTCCTGACCGAAGTTTGGGACATGGTGAATAGTATGGTAATGCACAGATTATTTATTATTTTATTATACATTTGTTTACCGGGAAAGTCTGACTGGACAGCTTGTCCATTTTCAGTGGAGGCTCAGGGAGAAAAGCTCCAAGACATACAAAGACTTAGACAATCTTAACAATTTTACACAAGAGAATTTGACAAGTTTAACATATTACATAAATTTTGCAAGAGAAACAATATTAAAAGTTACTTATTTTGTGAAGAAGCATGTTACAGTTGGTGGATTATTAAACAGAATAGGAAAAACAGACTAGTAGCTAAGGTTACTGTTGAGGAGAAGAAAAATTGTATAGCTAGTTCTATTTGAGGTGGTCACTTTAGTGCAGGCTTTACAAGGTTAGTTAATAGCTGTGAGCAAAGGCTATGGGATTGTTAAGTAAGGGATATGTAGAGGGAGAGAAAAGGAAACTAGCAGCTTTTTGTTGAACAGAAGTTTGATATTTTAATGGATGAGCTCAAGAAAAGCAATTCTATCCTTACTGACTACATAGTTAGGCAAGATAACAAGATTAAGAAAATAGAAGTGACAGTGACGCTCTTAGGTCACTTAGACCAAGTGAGTAATCATGATCACAAAGTGTGAGATTTATAGCAATGGTTGCAGACTACAGAACTAAGACTTGAGCAGTTGGAGGAAAAAGTTGTAGATTGTGAGGACAGAAGCTGAGAAAATAATTAAGAATAATTGGGATGCTGGAATGGCTTGAGGGCTATGATTGTCTAAAATGCTTCCATGAAGCTGGCAGAATGGTCCAGTACTCCCTTTGAACAGCTACAGTTAGGAAAGGCCCATTGTGTATCAGCACTGTCTTCCTCCTGCAACTAGCAATGCACACCCATTTTGGTTTATTTCCAAAATTCCAGTACTGAGGAAAATTTATTAAGTAGGTTGTGGGTATGTGGTAAGCATTTCTTGAGCAGGACTACTCTTTGCCCATGACAATGAGAAGAGCTGAGTTTTGTCTAGCAATACATCTTTGGAAACATACTGGCTGGAAATACAGGCGTTTTATCCAGCTACACTAAAGGGTGCTCTACTTAGTGGCTTGGTTACCATCCTATCATCAGAGGATGCTTCAGTAAAGTTCGCTTAGTCTGCTTCTTCTACTGTTTCAGTTTTGGTCCAGGAATCAGAGACCTCTCATAATGGTTTAGACTAGCTCAAGGGGATCCACAATCACAAATATGCTTTTTTGGCAAAGACTGTTGAATAAACAAAAAGCAGCCCATCAGGCTGCCCCAGGTATACAATTTTATTTATTTATTTATTTTACATTTGTTGACTGGGATAGTCCGACTGGATACATGTCCATTTTCAGTGGAGGCCCGGGGAGAAAAGCTCCAAAGTACAAACAATAATATTACATAATTCTTGTTAAACAAAGTTTACAAGTTCTGTTCAGCTATACAAGTAATACAATCACACAAGGATTAATATTACACAAGGTTAAAAGACCTAAAAAAATGCCACACAGTTAAGCTACAAATTAATAATATTAGAACATAAACATCAGGCTTGGTATAAGGACATAGCCAGTGTGATTTAAAATATTGTTTTAGACTTTTCTTGAATTGACTTAGGGTGGGTTCTAGAGTAATGTCAGCAGGCAGTGAGTTCCAGGTTTTACCAACATAGCTGGCAAACAGAGAGTCACTGCTTTTACCAACATAGTTGGCAAACAGAGAGTCACTGGCTGAATTGTTGATTTTGACAGTTTGAACTAGCAATCTGTTAGAGGAGCGAAGTGCTCTGAGGTTGCTATAGAGGTTGATAATATTCTTAAGTGCAGGTGTGCTTTCTGGCTGGTTAGTTACTTTGTGTGCCACTAAAAGCTGGATACACTGAAATAGGAGTGGCAGTTCTAACCATCCCAGATAGTTTAGGTTTTTACAGTGGTGTGTCCTGTATAGCATGCCAGTGGCAAATCTGGCAATGTGATTATAAGAGCTAGAGAGTTTATTAAGTTCAGTTTTGCTTAAGTTGGTGAATAAAGGGGAAGCATAAAGAAGAGCTGAGAGTATATGAGAACATGCAATGGCAATTTTAGCAGGTGGAGTTAGGAAAGGTTTGCTCTTATAGAGTGAGCCAAGCTTTTTATTGATGGTTTTGATAGTTAAATTGACATGCATATCAAATTTGAGGTTATTGTCTACAATAACACTAAGAAGCTTTGTGTAGGTGTCTGGGGAGATTATGGTACCGTTATTAGATTTGATGATGAAGGACGATACAGAGGACTTGCGAGTAAGGGAAAGCAGCTTTGTTTTGTTGGGATTTAAGATCAGGTGATGATCAGTTAGCCAATTTTCAACTGTATTAAAAGTGTTCTGGGATAATGTCTGTAGATCAGACTGGGAGGTAGCAGAGCAAATCAAAGTGGAGTCATGTGCATATCGAATGCATTTTGCATCTGGGGTGACAGTGTAGAGGTCATAGATAAATATGGAAAACAAGAGAGGTCCTGGTATAGAACCCTGGGGAACTCCCAAGGTGTTGGGTAGGAGATTAGAAAGTTTGTTTTGCCATAGGATGGCCTGTTGTCTACTGCTCAGATAGGATTGGAACCACTGCAGAGCTTGAGTATCTAAGCACATTGTCTTTAGAGCGTGAATTAGTAGTTGGTGGTCAACCATATCGAAAGCTTTGGAGAGATCCAAAAAGAGGGCAGAGGATAATTTATTACTATGGTTATTGCTTATGATATTAGAGAAGGCAAGGAGGGCTGTGGTGGTACTATGATGTGGCCTGAATCCATGCTGAGAGTTGGCCAGTAGATTGTTATGAATCACATAATGCAGCAGTTGACTACGGATGCATTTTTCCATAATTTTAGCCAGTGGTAACAGTACAGCTATGGCTCGAAAATTAGACAGTTCAGTGGAGCTGCCTACTTCATGGAGTGGTATGACATGTGATATATTCCAGATGGAGGGGATGGAAGCTCTGCTATGGTTCGATTAATTAGAATGGAGATGGGGTATGCCATGGCATCTGCAGCTTTTTGCAGATACTCAGCAGAGAGAAGATCAGCTGATAGGGTAGTTGGTTTTAGTTTTTGATTAGACATCGAATGAACAATGTAGCAATTGGACGAAAGCTAAAGGAGAGTTGGGTACTGGGAGTGTTGATTTTTGAGCTGGGATGGCTTGGAGGTAGCTGACTAGCGAGGGATTGAATAGTCTCAGTGAAGAAACTATTAAAGGTGTTAGCAACATCCTCCGGTAGTTTATCAATAGAGGCTGCAGGGGCTGGAGTGGTGGTTTGTCCCAGGTACAACAGTTTATACAAGTGTATACAAGAAAAAGCTACATCTAAAGTTTAAAGCCCTTTATTTAAAACTGTATTTTATTGCTTTGGTTCTCATGCAACAGTCACACTGGTCTTTGAACATCATTGTTCCAGTTGGAGCTCTAATTCACTATTTTTTAATTTGCTTGTTTAAATATCTTTGACGCTAATCATTTAAAATTTATTACATGATTTGAATTCATTCCAAGTTGTGTTTTACATAGTGCTGTCTGTACTGTTGGGTAATAAGCTAAGTTGCAGGTTTATATGCTTTTCATCCTGCCAGCTTTGAAGTGGGGCAGTGAGTGTGTGCATCACTTGTTGTCATTATGAGCATATTACAAGTGTTTGTTTTTTTACCACTTCATTAGGTGGTTGATGGACATCTGCTGCTAGTTCCCTGCTCATCATTTATGGCAAAGGTCATTTGTTCATATATATTACCTGTACATAGTTATTTTCTTAAGTTAGTTGTTTTAATTATAGTAAATTGTCGTACCTTTAGTTGCTTGTGGATGTTTTGCAACAGGAGTTATAAATATGCTATTTGCTACATCTTGTATAGCACAAGTTGGTGTGTTTTGGCACAGATAACTCTATTTATGCTGGACTTCCTCTTGTTAAATTCTGGATGTGTATTTTCTTGTTTTTCACCTAAATGATGGATTTACAGCTCCTAACAAAGAATGTCAATGGTTTAACTGATTTGTTAAAAAGACAAAGTTTTTGAATTATTTACACATATAAACCCAATTTCCTGCTCTTGCAGGAGGAGATCCATTTGATGGATGCATCTATTTTAAGAGGTCTGTATTCTGGTGGCTATTTTTTCTTTAGGCCTATCTGGCAGACAAAAGGGCTTTGTTTCATTTTGTAGAAATTATCTATTTTTTGAAATTGCTGATATGTTAAAAGATAATGAAGCTGGGTATTAAGGGTTGTGAAGGGACATCTTTTAACTATAGTTAATGTTTACTTTCCCTTTGGCACTCCCACCCCCTTGGGAACTGGGTGAGCCACTGAGGTTGTCATTAATCAACTGTTTCCCCTCTGAAGTATTAGCTGGCCCTAGAAGAATGAAAATATCTGTTGCAGGCACTTTGACAATCAAGTATATTATTATTTTTTAAAATCATACAACTCCCTTTGCTGGAGAGCGAACCTACTACTTTTCTGAGGGGCAGAAGTTCCAAGACTTTCTGAGGGATATATATATTTAGATCAGAGAGGGTTAACTAATCCCTCTAACATAACATTTTTTTTGCATAAAATTCAGTTACTGACTAATAAGTATGCTGCCTGGATACCAGCAAAGAAGACATTTGGAAAATGTGAAAGAAAATTGACCAAAATAGGTGAAGAGAAAACACTGTCTTGGAAGGATTCTGCAGCTGTTTAGCAAAAAGCAGTTTCAGCTTCGGCTGTGGTTTAAGAACTGGCTTCTAGTAACTTATAGAAAAATAAATCGAATGTACTCAGAAGAAGAAGAAGGTTTAACTAGCAGTTTAGATGAACTGATAAAACTGAAAAAATCAGAGGATGAAATGAAGAAAAGGCTAGCTGAGTATGAGACTTCTCAAGAAGAGCTGTTTCAATGGGCCCAGACAATATCCCAGGATGCCTTCTAAATAGTATGAAACATGACTTATCACACCCTCTGGAATTGTGGTTTGACTGTAGCCTTCAAACAGACCTTGGAAACTACAGACCCATAAATCTCACTGGTTTCATATGTAAAGCCATGGAAATAATTATTATGGAAATGATCAGTAATGACATTGTAAACCTTCAGACACTGAATCCAACATAATTTGGTTTTGTTGAGGGCGGATCATGCTTATTCAACATGGATGAGGGCAAAATGGTTCACACTGCCTACCTTGACTTGGCCAAGGCATTTGTCACAATACTCCACTCAGACATTGTTGACAAACTTAAGAGGTTAGGTACATATCCTTATGTCACCCAATGGATATCCAGCTGGCTTACAGACAGGACCCAGGAAGTTAGAACTGGGGAGTCCACCTCTACAAAGAGGCCATTCACAAGTGGAGTCCCTCTGGGATCAGTCCTGGGAACGATCCTCTTTGGCATTTACTTCTCTGTAGTCAAAGCTAATATCAATACTGCAGATGACTACAAATTAGGAGCTGTCATGAAATCACCCAAAAACATAAATGTTCTTCAGAAAGGGCTGACAAAGACAGTCAACTGGTGACAGATCCATAGACTAAAACTAAATGCCAAGAAATCTATAGGTTCATAGGTTCATAGGTAGATACTAGGCTATCTGCCCTAGGGCATTTATAAGCCTAGCCAGAGTGTATTTGGCTTCTGCCTCCCTATTAGATTAGCCTACTGTGCCTCTGTAAAGTAGGTCACAGAAGGTACCCTTTTAAGATTAGTTTACTGTGCCTCTGTCTAGCAGGGACACAGGAGAGATCCCAGGGGTGAATTTGCGATTTCCCATCCACATCCAAATTTTGCTTGAAGAGGGTCAGCGAGGGGCTATGTCTAACATGAATTGGGATTCTATTCCAGAGTGAGGGGAGCCTCTGGGAAATGAATCTGTCCCTCCAGCATGTCCTATTTATTTTTGTGCTGAGGTTTAGGTCCCTGGAGCATGTAGCTCTAAGGGACTTGGATTTTTTGAGGTGGAGCATGTCCATTAATTCTGGGTTTGATATGGCTTTGTACGTCAGGCATAGATTGCCTCTGAGTAGGCGGTATGCAACTGAGTAGAGCTGGAGTTTCTTTAGTCGAGCTGCATAGGACATCTGTTTGTAGCCCATGATCCTCTTGGTGAGGTACTTTTGGGGTCTCTCCAGTTGCTGCAGGTGTCGGGTAAGGTACATTCCAAAAGGGGCATTCTATTCAATTATGGGCCTGATGAGTGACGAGTAGAGGGGCACAATGACCTCTCTTGATCTAGATGCGAACCCTTTTGTGATAAGGTGGGCTATATAGAAGGTCTTTCTAACCACTTTGGCAACGTGATTATCAAAAGAGAGATTACTATCTACGTTGGTCCCCAAATCTCTAATTACTTCTTCCGTACTTAATGGATTACCACCTATGTGGTAATTTGTGGGCACCTTGTTTTTCCCAAAGGGGATGACTATGCACTTTTTAGCATTTAGCTTGAGACCGTGGCTCTGGCACCAAGCATCCGTCTATGTGACACCCTTTTGGAGGATGCTTGTGTCAGCTGGAGATTCGATTATGGCCCCCAGTTTGCAGTCATCTGCGAACTTTGTCAGCCATAATCCCCCCGTGTTAGCCTGAACCTCAGAGAAGTATATACCGAACAAGAGAGGTCCCAGAACTGAGCCCTGTGGGACGCCACTTGTAACTGGTTTGGATTTGGACATGGCACCTGCGATTCTGACCATGTGGGTTCTATCTCTGAGCCAGTTTGCAACCCATTTTGTGATATAGGGGTTGATATTTAAGCTGGTAAGCTTATTTATGATGCCCAAGTGGGGTATTGTGTCGAAGGCTTTTGTGAGGTCCAGGTAGGCTGTGTGGACTACCTTGCCCTCATCTATGGCTTTGGTAACTGTTTCAAAGAAATCAACTAGGTTTAAGAGGCAAGCTCTGCCCTTAACAAAGCCGAATTGGGTAGGGTCCAGTGTCTGGAGGCTCCCAATATCTTTGTTTATGAGTTCCATGATAATACACTCCATAGCTTTACAGACCAGACTAGTCAGGCTTATGGGGCGATAGTTTCCAGGGTCCGTTGTGGCACCACCTTTGTGGAGTGGGACCACTGTAGCTGTACGCCATTCTTTGGGTACATATCCTGTAGTAAGGCTAAGTTTGAACAGTGACTTAAAGTGAGGATTCAGTTCTTCTTGGAGCTCATGTAAGACACAGACTTTTGTGATAAGGTGGGCTATATAGAAGGTCTTTCTAACCACTTTGGCAACGTGATTATCAAAGGAGAGATTACTATCTACGTTGGTCCCCAAATCTCTAATTACTTCTTCCGTACTTAATGGATTACCACCTATGTGGTAATTTGTGGGTCCGGTCCCATAGATGCTGTGTTTTTTGCTTTGGAGAGGGCAGCTTTCACCTGTGCATCTGTGATGTCAGGGAGGTTACATTCAGTTGGGATAGGCATTTGCTCCTTTGGGGGGGGAGAAGTTTGCACTGAATCTGTCTGCCAGGATGTTGGCTATGTCTGTGGGTTTGGTATATTTTGTACCATTATGCAACAATTCAAAGCATATCTGGGAGTTTCCGCCCATGTTCCTGACATAACTAAAGAAGGCCTTGTGATTATCTTTAGTGTCTAGGGCTATAATCGTATACCTCAGAAAGTTATCCACCCCTAGTAACTATCACATTGACAACACATGTCTATGAGTTGACCCAGTAATCGGGGACTTGGGGTATACACACAGACAGTAATCTAGCCTTTGGCAATCATGTGTCTGCAGTAATGAGGAAATCATTCTATGTTGTGCAACTTCTAAACAAAGGTGCGGCATCTAGGTCCAAGGAAGCCATTGTTCCACTGTATTCGGCATTCATCAGACCTGTCATTGAGTACAATAGTCCCTTTGGTATGTACATAACCAGGCATATCCAACAACTGGAACATCCACATAGGTTCCTCACTAAAAGAATACAGAGCATAAGTAACATGTCCTTTGTAGATCACCTCAGATCCGTATCCCTGTATTCTGTCTCCTACAGCCTGCTGAGGGGAGATCTATGCCTAGCATAGAAGGCATCATCAGACCCCACTCTGATGGACCTCCTGTATATCTGTAAAACAAAGAGCACCAGAATTACCCATTCTAAAGACTTAAACATTGCCTGTGTTGTAAACAGAATCATCTGAATAGGCAGATATGTATCTCAGAGACTACCCCCTTCTCTGGAACAGGCTACCCATCCATATGAAGCACAGTTCCTTCCTAAGCTTATTCAAGTGTAACTTGGACAATTGGATGGTGAACAGGAAATTCACCCCTGGTTTGGCACCTATGTCTGTAATGGACACAGACAGTCTGTAAATGGTTCATCTCTCAGGACCCTGCTTGTAAATGTTTTACCTCCCAAGTCAATGCTTACACTTATCAAGGGTACCAGAACTTGTCAGAGATTTGGGATATATGGCAAGGCTTAAAAAGACCCTTGCAGTCATTAGCATACCTCTCAACCTGGAAACATCAAAAATCTAGACAACGGTCCAAGAAAAGTAGGTAAAACTAGCAAAAAATCTGGATGCTGATTAACATAAAATGTGCATATCCAATTATGTAACCCTGCCCACTCCGATGGAATTGTGGGATACAAACAATCAAATGCAAATTGAAAAACAGAAAAAATATTAAACAAAACACACGTGTGCTTTCAAAACAGATTGCAATAATGCAGCTGCTGGTGTAGCAGAAAAAAGAAGTTATGTACTTACCAAAACGTTCCATGTGAGTTGTTCATCTCGCCTTCATTCTTACACATGGGTTCAAAGCTGATCCATCAGCTCTGAGTCGGCCTTTTTCACAAGCTCAAGATCTTAGATTAGCTCAAGACCAAGTCCCTATCCCGTGATGCTCTGTGTCCTACCTCAGATCTAGTTTGCTGATCCCAGCATGTAACAGATATAACACATAACAGATACTCCAACCGGAGTAAGAAGTCGCATAACAAGACCCACCAAACCACAAGTCTTACTCATTCTTCGAGAACCTGGAGGGGGAAGGTGGGTGGGAATGTAAGAATGAAGGTGAGATGAGCAACTAACATGGAACGTTATGGTAAGTACATAACTTCTTTATGTGAAGTTGCTCAATCTTGCTGTTCATTCTTACACATAAGTAGTGTCCCAAGCACCCTAATCCTGGTGGCTCACGGCAGTATATTCCTGAGGACAGTGGAACCAAAGGAAGCCCTGTCCCTGGAGGCCCTGTCCACTTTGTAATGAGTGATAAAGGTATCTATCTAAAGGTATATTTAGACCAAGTGGCAGCTGCACATATAGTGTCCAAAGACAATCAAGCCGCATAAGCAAAAGAAGTGGAAACAGCCCTAGTGGAATGCACTTTCATGCCATGTTCTAATGGTTGGTTCACTGAAGAGTATGTAAATTTAATGCAATCAGTTAACCATTTGGAAAGGGTAACTTTAGACACTGGTAGCCCTTTCTTAGTGTCAGCATGAGAAACAAAGAGTTGTTCAGATTTCCTAAATTCCTTTGTTCTGTCCAAATAGAATCTGAATTGTCTGTGAACATCAAGCTTTTGCAACATGCACTCCAACTTGTTAGAATGGTTACTGAAAAAAGTTGGAAGTTCGATAGTTTGATTCAGGTTAGTCTTGGAAAACACCTTTGGAAGGAAGGAAGGATTAGTCCTCAGTGGCACTCTATTGGGGTGAAACACCAAATATGGGGGGTTTGATAGATAGAACTTGAAGCTCGGACACTCTACATGCTGAGGTAATGGCTACCCAAAAAATTGTTTTCCAGGAGGAATTTTAAATGGCAGGATGATGCAGGCTCAAAGGAAGGGAGAATAATTTGTGACAGCAAAAAAATTAGATTCCAGGGAGTAAAAGGTTGTCTAACAGGCTGCCTAAGATGAATGGTACCCTTTAAGAAGGCCGTACATAGTCTGTGAGACATTAGGTTAGAACCTTCAGATCCGAGGTGGAAATTCGAAATTGCAACTAATTGAACTCTTATAGTGGCAGCTGCAGCACCTTCATGAAAAAGTTTAGACAGAAATTCCAGAATAGTAGCACTCGGGGCAATGTAAGGATCAATGTTATTCTGGGAGGTCCAAAAAGCAAATTGCTTCCATTTGCTGGCATACAACTTTCTAGTGGAAGCTTTATGAGAAGATACAAGAATATGCTGTAGCTCTGAAGAAAAGTCGTGTGACCTGGCTAGGTTGGGAATTGGTGCAGCCAAGCTGTCAGTCTGAGGGAACAAAGGGAGATATGGAGGGCCCCTGATGGATGTGTCAGCAGATCTGGAACTGGGTCCAGAATCCAAGGTTCCTCCAATTGATAAAGTCAAAGGAAGGGAAACCAAATCTGTCGAGGCCAAAAAGGTGCTATTAAGATTACAGTCCTTCCCAGGGCTTTGGCTTTCTGTAAGAATTTCAGAATCGGGAGTTGGTGGAAAAGCATATGAGTCTTGGGGGCCAATCGTGTACAAGCGAGTCACTTGGGCTGTCCCCTGGGGGGGGGGATTCAGGGCAAAGTAGCTTCTGCATTTATAGGTTCATAGGTTCATAGGTTCATACTAGGCTATCTGCCCTAGGGCATTTATAAGCCTAGCCAGAATGTGTTTGGCTTTCGCCACCCATTTTAAATTTATTTTGCTATGCCCTTTTTCGAGGTTAGTATACTGTGCCTCTGTCTAACAGTGACACAGAAGTGATACCCGGGGTAAACCTACGATCGCCCATCCACTCATCAAGGTCCCTCTTGAAGAGAGTCAATGAGGGACTCTGCCTAACCTGGACTGGGATTTTATTCCAGAGTGAAGGGAGAATCTGGGTTATGAATCTGTCTCTCCAGCATGTCCTATTTATTTCAGTGCTGAGGTTCAAGTCTCTTGAGCGCGTAGCTCGATGGGATTTGGATTTTCTGAGGTGCAGCATGTCCATTAATTCCGGGTTGGACATGGCTTTATACGTCAGGCACAGATCGCCTCTGAACAGGCGGTATGCCACTGAGTAGAGCTGGAGTTTCTTTAACCGGGCAGCATACGGCATCTGTTTCAGCCCTTTGATCCTCTTGGTGAGGTACTTTTGGGGTCTTTCCAGTTGCTGCAGGTGTTTGGTAAGGAACATCCCAAAAGGGGCATTGTACTCAATTATGGGCCTGATGAGGGATGAGTAAAGAGGCACGATGACCTCCCCTGATCTAGATGTGAATCCCTTCATGATTAGGTTGGCTATATAAAATGTTTTTCTAACCACTTTGGCCACATGGTTGTCAAATGAGAGATTGCTATCAACTTGGGTCCCCAGGTCCCTAATTACTTCTTCTGTACTTAATGGATTACCACCTATGTGGTAATTTGTGGGCACTTTGTTTTTGCCAAAGGGGATGACTATACCCTTTTTGGCATTTAGCTTGAGGCCATGGCTCTGGCACCAGTTGTCTGTTTCTATGAGGCTTGTGTCGGCTGGAGAGTCGATTATGGCACCCAGTTTGCAGTCATCTGCGAACTTGGTCAGCCACAGTCCTTCCGTGTTGGCCTGTACCTCCGAGAAATATATACCGAACAAGAGAGGTCCCAGGACTGAGCCTTGTGGGACACCACTTGTAACTGGTTTGGAGTCTGACATGGCTCCAGCAATTCTAACCATGTGGGTTCTGTCCTTGAGCCAGTTTGCAATCCATCTAGTGACATAGGGGTTTATATTTAAGCTGGTGAGCTTATCTATAATGCCCGAGTGGGGTATTGTATCGAAGGCTTTTGCAAGGTCCAGGTAGGCTGTGTGGACCCCCTTCCCCTAGTCAATGGCCTTGGTGGCTGTTTCAGAGAAATCAACCAGGTTTAAGAGGCAGGATCTGCCCTTAACAAAGCCGAACTGGGTAGGATCCAGTGTCTGTAGGTCCCCAATATCTTTATTTATGAGGTCCATGATGATCCTTTCCATAGCTTTGCAGACCAAGCTAGTCAGGCTTATGGGGCGATAGTTTCCAGGATCCGTTGAGGCACCACCTTTATGGAGAGGGACCACTGTTGCTGTACGCCACTCTTTGGGCACATATCCTGTAGTAAGGCTGAGATTGAACAGTAGTTTTATGTTTGGGTTTAGCTCTTCTTGGAGTTCATGTAGGGCAGCCGGGACACCGTCTGGTCCCATTAATGCTGTGCTTTTGCTTTGGAGAGGGCGGCTCTTACCTGAGCATCTGAGATGTCAGGGGGGCAGCACTCTGCTGGGATAGATATTTGCCCTTTTGGTGGGGAGTTTGCGCTGAACCTGTCAGCTAGGATGTTGGCAATGTCTGTGGGTTCGGTGTATTTTTTGTAATTTTGGACTAATTCTGAGCATATCTGGGAATTACCACCCAGGTTCCTAACATAACTAAAGAAAGCCTTGTGATTATCCGTAGTGTCCTGTGCAATTTTTCTCTCGAAGCTGGCCTTAGACAATTTTATGAGTGCCCGCAGTTTTTTGCTAATACTGATCAGTGATGCCTTCCCTTTTTGGGATTTTGCTCTATCATTTAGTAGCTTCCTCCTCCTTCTATTGTATAGTTTGTTGATGGCTGGGGTCCACCAGACAGGACGTCTGCCTTTGGAGGACTGGGTCTTGGTTTTATTTGGGATCGCATGATCCATGCATTCCTGAAGGTGTTCATAGAATGCGTTTATAAAGGATTCTGCGGTCTGGGCCATATTTTCCACAGGCCCGGCGGCTTTGAAGGAGGAGTGTGAAATTCATTGGGGATGCAAACAGGTCACAGCAAGGCTGGCCCCAACTGTGGAAAATAATCTCCGCAACCTCATCTTTGAGAGACCACTCGTGCGGTAACAGAATGGCTCTGCTCAGTTTGTCTGCCATCACGTTGGATTTTCCCGGGATATGCATTGCTATCAGGAAGTGCCCAGTGGATACCACCCACTGCCAAATTCTCAAGGCCTCTCGACGTAAGGGGTAAGACTTGGTTCCCCCTTGCTTGTTGATGTACCAGACCACAGACATGTTGTCTGTCTGGATCGCAATCATCCCCAGAGGAAGAGAGTTGTGGAAGTACTGCAATGCCAAAAGCACCACTCTCAGCTCCAGAACATTGAAAATAAATAAATAACTTCCAAACGCTAAAGGTGGTCTGTCACAAAAACAGTCAATATTGGCAGAAAAAAGACAGAAAATCCACCCAAGGATGGCCAATCAACGAAATCCACAAGTGTTCCAATTAAAATGTAGTCCTTTAATATGAATAAAACTTCAACTTGAAAATAAAATGAAAAATAAAAAAGCTCAAAACTGTCCCTTGAAGATATCCAATAAGCACTTTTGACTATTGTCTTCCTCAGATCGTATTGATGTGCAACTGTGACTCTGTTTCTGACCAGGTGACTTGGGCTGTTCTTCCCTGAAAAAGCCCACCCTATCAGAGAAGCAGCCGTGGTCACCGTGGCTGACAGTGAGGGAGAAGCAAATGGTCAAACTACTGTAACCTGGTGGCTGGTCAACCACCAACCACCAACGAAGATCCTTCTTGCAAGAGTCTGTAATCATTATTAAGAATGACACTGGAAGTTGTTGGTAAGACCACTGGGTGAAGAGCAACCATTGAAGAATCCTCATGTGCATACACCCCAGAGGAACTGCTATGAGCGTAGCTGCCATAGTACGTAGTAGTTTCAATACTTGAGAGGCCGGTACTTTTTTTCTCTGCAGAATGTCCAATACCTGGTTTTGATGAGTGGCTATTCTATCCAGAGGCCATTTTACCGTGGCATTGGTGGTGTCTAATTCTGCTCTGATAACGAAGATATGCTGCGATGGCGACAACTCAGACTTGTTGAAATTTATAGTTATCCCTAACTGAGAGCAGAGACTGAGAGTGTGATCCCTGGACAGAATTAGTCGATGCCTGGAGGCAGCGGTAAGGAGCTAGTCATCCAGATACAGAAACACACTGAATCCTAAAAACCTCAGGTGAGCCGTAACCACTGCTGTTGTGAGGCCAAAGGGCAGTGCTCAGAATTGGTAGACACTGGCTCCCAGCTGGAAATGCAAGTGATCTCTGGATGGTTTGGCCATTTTGATATGATAGTATGCCTCCTTGAGATCTATAGAGCACATCCAGTCGCCCGTTCCTAGGAATGGGAGGATTGATTGAAACATGACCATCCGGAACTTCTCCTT
Organism: Protopterus annectens; assembly: GCF_019279795.1. Taxonomy (NCBI): domain Eukaryota; kingdom Metazoa; phylum Chordata; order Ceratodontiformes; family Protopteridae; genus Protopterus; species Protopterus annectens. The sequence continues at coordinate 1,266,324,253 of NC_056743.1, forward strand.
CTTTACGAATGTGTTGAGTCTGCTGAGGTCCAAAATAGACCTCCAGTCCCCTGTTTTCTTTGGAACTAAAAAGAATCTGGAGTAAGTTCCAGATCCTATCTGTTCTGCTGAGACTGGCTGGATGGCTCTCTTTTCCTGCAGCCGCTGGATTTCTATGGCTGCTTGTTCCCTGAGACTGGGTGGAACATCAGGGATTTTTTTCGAACAGGTGGGGGTTCTAAGAATGGGATGATGTAACCTCTGGTAACAATGCTTTGTACCCAAGAATCTTTTGTAATTCCTAGCCAGGCGTCCAGATACAAAGAAAAGCGACCCCCCCCCCCGACTGCCTCCAGAGTAGGACAGTTGGGCCTCCTTTCAGGAGCATTGGTAGGGCTTACCAAAGAACTTATCCCTGTTGCCCTGGTTTTGCAGACCTCCTCTGCCGCCGGGGCAGCATCTTCCATTATTACACTCTCCTCTGCCCCTGGAGGGGGGTTCACTACATGTGTTCTGGAAAGCTCCTTGGGACTTCTGGAACTACATTTTTCCACCTTTCCGCCCTTTGGTGTATGGTCTAATAGGAGTAGAAAAATGGACTCCTACGGCAGATGAGTCTTTCCATCTTGCTCACACCCAGTGAGGGTCTCCTTGACTCTGGGCCCGATGGGGGTGCTAATGAAAGAAGACTTAAAGGCTTCTGCAAAGGAGCATAAGCGCATCCAGGAATGTCTCCGAAGAGCTATTGCTGAACCCACTGCCCGACTCGAACCATTGCCTGCATAGGAAATGAGCTACATGGACGAGTTAACTATGGAATTAAGGGTATTAAGCTGGGCTGTAACCTTCTCAGAGACACCTCCATCTGTACTACCCTGCAGAGTATCTCGGAGCTCTTTTAGGAGATCTCTTTGAAGACTAGTAAAATAAGTCAAGTAGTTGAGCGATCGCATAGCAAAGGTCGCAGAACTAAAGATGCATTTTCCATACCTGTACATAGTCCTGGAATCTCTATTAGAAGGATGGACAGTAGAAGAGGTTTCAGACATCTTTTTTTTGTTTGCCGCCACCACCACTATGGCATCAACCGGCACTCCCTTAGTGAGGAACATCTTATCTTGGGGGGACGTAATAAACTTGTTGGGCCTCTGAGGGACAGGTTCCATAGTATCAGAAGACTCCCACACCCTTCAAGCAACCAATTCCATTCGTTCATCGAAGGGCAGAGTCACCCAGGAGGTGAAAGGTTGAGACCCAAAGGCCTTCAGGAGCACTGACTCATCCTCGGTAGGGCTAACGGACTGCCAGTCACCCCTCTGCTTATGGACCTCAAGGATATCAGCAAAGGAGATGTCCTCCGAGGGGGACCATGGGGACACTTCTGACTCCTCTAAGTCAGTGTCTGATGTAAGAGACTCCTGCAGGGAGTGTGTGTGTGTGTGTGTGTGTGTGTGTGTGTGTGTGTGTGTGTGTGTGTGTGTGTGTGTGTGTGTGTGTGCGTGTGTGTGTGCGTGTGTGTGTGTGTGTGTGTGTGTGTGTGTGTGTGTGTGTGTGTGTGTGTGTGTGTGTGTGAGAGAGAGAGACAGGGAGAGAGAGACAGAGAGTGTGTGTGTGTTGCCCAGCTTTACCTCTCTGCATTATGCAGTCAACACATACCCTTTTACTGAGAAATTCTCTGAAAACAAATTCATGACAAAAATTGGAATATGAAGGGGTCACTCAGAAATGTGTGGCACCCCACTATTTTGCCCTCAAAACTGGGAAATACCCAGGTATGGTTGAGAGGCATGGTCATAAGCCTAGTAAACACCAATGAACCTAAGAGCAATAATAAGATTAATTAAGAGGATATAAGAAGGTTTGGAGGCAAGAATTAAAATCAGAGGGTTCCTTTCTGATTTTTAACAGATGAATCAGGCAGGGATATCCTCTTTCCCCTTTGTTATTTGCTTTATATTTAGAGCCACTGACAAAGAAAATAGGGGACTAAGAAATGCAATTATATAACCAATATGGTTATCAAGAAAAGATGGCTTTATTTGCAGATGATATTGTTTTCTACCTGATAAATCAAGAAGAGGACATGACAGTGTTGTGGAACATTTTGAGACAGTTTCAAGACTTTTTGGGATATATAATTAATGAAGATAAAACAAAGGATTTTGCCATAAATTATGAACCCACACACGAACTGGTTCATTAATACCCATATTTATGGGGACACGATAAGATGAAGTACTTAGGAGCATGGATTAAAAATGCTTCTGTTATGGCAGCTAAGGATATATATATGGAAAGAGTCTAAACAAATGGTAATGTAAAAACTGAGAAACTGGAAACTCTCATTCATGGATATGGATAGTGTGATACAAGCAGTGACAATGTTTTAGTCATTCAGATGTGAAGTTGTGGACAATAATTAATAAAGAGTTACAGAAATTTGTCTGGGAGGGGAAGAGGTCAAGAGATAAGTGGGATATATTGATCCTTCTAATAGAAAAAGGTGGTTTAGGGTTACCTGATTTTAGAACTACACAGTTAAGGCTCATATACATAACACAAGCAGAAGGTTATCATTCAAAATGGAAAGATATGATGATGAAGCATGGGAGAAGTTCAAGAAATAAAGAGAGTGGGATTTTGGATGCAGATCCTTAGGAGAATAATAACACTCATACAGAATATTATATTCATAAAGTAGAAAAAAGTATGCTAAGAACTAACCACCACAACCAAAAGGCAGCAAAAATGAAATAAATCCACATAGATCCGGATCCGGTGGCCAGTTGTGGATTTATGGTAAGAACTAAGCCAACATGAGAATGTAGAAAGAAGATTTTGCCTATAGGGATAATTGCAAATAGAGGTATGGAAAATAGGCAAGAGGAGGTTGGCATTTACTGGAGAAAACTGTCAAAAGAACCAAGGTACTGGGAGCAACTAACTAGAGAGGGAAGGGTAACAGAGTGGGTTGAAGCCAAAAAGACATTTGGACTTCAGTCTACAGACTGCCCTCAATACATGGGATTGATAGAGTATTGGCCAAGAGAAAGGGATAGTGGAGTCTTAAGAGACATGCCTGCTCTGCTGGGGGGTTTAGTTGAATCTGTTACAGAAACTGCTATTAAAATGGATAATTACATGGCATATAAAATTTTGCATGACAACTAAAAGAATCAGTCACAGAAGGTTAAAAAAGATTGTGAAGACATAATGGAAAAGCAATTTACAAGTGATAGGTATTTTTATACCACAAGTAGACTTCATAGAATCTTTCCTCAGGTAGACAGCAACTGTCGAAGGTGTGATTGAGAAGAAAGAGGTAACTGTGAACATATGTTTTGAGAGTGTAATGAGTTGGCATATTAAAAAAAATCCCTACAGACTATTCTGTCAGAAATATTGGGTGAGAAAATGGCTGTAACTAAAGATATGATGTTTTGAGCTGAATTGCCTGGACATTGTAAAGCCTTATTAAGTTTAATTCTGTTGGCTGCCAAAAAAAGCAACTACTTGAAAATGGAAATCAAAGTCTAAACCAACTGTATTTGAAGTACTGAATATTATTAAAGAGGTAAAGGAATTGGAAGAGAGATTTTTAGAAAAGGGAAAGAGCAAATAAAATAGAAATAAATTAAATTTGTGGGAACAATACATGCAGAATAATGTTCTGGAGGAAGAGCGAGGTTCAAGCGAAGGCAGGAATTGAGCAATTTATGTAATGTTGTTCTGATGATAGTTACAAGGAAATAAAAAATATGTGATATATAATGCGTGTAAATGTAAAAAAAATGTTAACATGGTTTGCTTTCCTTTCTGCTAGTGTATGTTTGCCTTTTTCCTAAGTGATCATTTAATGGAGGTGTTTAAAAACGAAGAGGCAGCATCCCTTTTATCTCAGATTACCCATCAAGAAATATTGGAGGTAATGAATACTATGACATGGTGGAATGCCTGGTGTTGATGGCATCCCAAGTGGAAATTTACCAGACATATGGACACATTTATTAAAACCTTTTCAATACTTCCTAATGGGATTCTTCAAGGGAATCCTCCACCTCTGTCATGGAAAGAGACAATAGTTGTCTTCTACCCTCTTATAGACACATTTCAGTTTTGAACCATTGATTATAAACAATTTCTGGGCATTGTGGCTCAGAGGTGGACGAAGATTCTAGCTAGATATACACTTGAATCAAATGGGCTTCCTTTCTAGCAGGTCTAGTTTTGATAATATCATTAAGACTCTGTTCATTATAGACCATATATCAAATACTCACCAACTGCAACTTGTAACCAGCCTGGATGCTGAGAAGGACTTTGATAGGATCATGTGGCTCTTCTTATGGGAAACACTTAGGGTCTTTTGCATATGCTCAGTCAGATTTATTCAGTTTCTTTGGACAGATTAAAGGTTAGTATTAACCTGTTCATGCCCATTACTATCTCTAGGGGTACCAGGCAAGGTTGCCCCCATTCCCCTCTATTTTCTCTATACTTAGAAGCCTTAGCAGTGTATTTAAGGGGGGCTACATAGTCAGCCATAGCAATTCTGAAATGGTATGTATTAAAATTTTAATCCTGTGGGTCTGATCCAGGAATTTTATATCCTTTTTAGGAGAAGAAATGGGATTATATATTTTTGTATCGATATCAGATAGACACTTGAGGAATCTTGGGAAGTAACCTTTAGTAATGTGTTTGCCAAAAACGAAAGCACACCTCCAGAAATGGAAACATCTTTGCACAGATATGATTTAAAAAATGCATACTGTTTCCTGAAATGTTCTCTCTTGCATACTTTATGGCTCATGGGGCATCCCTTTTAACACCCTACATATATACTGGCAGACAATTGGATCCTGCATTAGAGTTTTCATATGGGGAAGTAAGAGGTCAAGAGTTAGCTGGGGCACCTTATTCTTTCTTTTTCTCAGACGAAGGAGGGAAGATGACAACAATGACTTCCAGACCTACAGTTGTATGCTTTAGCAACAATGCTCAGAATTTTTAGTGATCTAATAAACTGGTATAAGACAGCAACCTGGAATACAGTAGTGAGGTATCAGTCTGTGTCTTCTTTAGGAGCTATGACAACTTATTCTAGGAGTCTCAACATTTTCAAGATTATATTTCTACATTAATACATTTCCTGGTGCAAGTTACACATGAACGAAGACGAGCATTTCCAAGTTACACATGAAATCTTTGAGACTGCAGGATAGAAGTGTTGGACAAAAGACATACTTCCAATTTACTCCATAGGTTTCTCCAGAATTTGGTTTGGCTCTGGAAGGAAAGACCTTAGGAAATATCTAGAACTGTATTACTGGGAACACATGCTCTTTAATTCTCAGCTTATGGTCTTCCATCAGTTTCAAGACAGAGTTACCCCATGCAGACTGATGCAATCAGTTTCCACAAGAGCTTATTTGAAAAGATAGCCAACAGTAAGTTAAATAAGACAAGTAGGTCAAATTCGCCCCCCTGGATGCATTGATTTTTAAAAATATGAACCACTAAATTGTCTACAAAGGGTGGCATTTCCCAAGTGTACACATTTTCTTTATCTTCTTGGCAAATTTTGATAAATAAATATAGGTTATGGTGGATTACAGAACTGTTGCAGCAGAAATGCAAACTCTTTCTCCAGACTCCTAGATGATGCTTCACATTCACGCAAGTTTCAGTTTTTTGGGTGGCAATGCTAGTTCAAATATTTTTATAGTCTCACTAAACTTAGTAAAATTTTACAAGAGTTTTGCCCGCTTGTTGACATTGCGTTACTGAAACCTTGGGAGACTGGATGCACATTTTTTGAGCCTGCCTTATCTTGAAAGACTTTACTTAGATGCTTCAGGCCATTTGCTCAAGTTTTTGGCCTAACCAAATTACTCTTACAGCAAAGAATTTTCTCTTAGGATATATAAGCTATTCAAACTTAACTTACAATGATCTTAGTCCACTCAACATAATACTATTAGTATCAAAAATGTATAATTAGAGATGGAGGTTAAATGTTCCCCCCTCTTAGAGACCAAAAGAATACATTAAATGAGTTAGCCTTCTTTGTATGCAGCTCGGGGCCTCTGAAGCAGAGAATAAAAGCTAGCAAGAAGTGAGCTAAATGGTTTCTTTTGTTGTTATGTAACAAATGGACTCCTAAGTTAATAGGAATCTCTATATAGCAGTATCTGTAATGTGTGCTTTGTACACCTGCACTAATATTGGTAGTTTTTTTTTATTTTTTTTATTCTGTCCTTTGATACTAAATATCATAACTCCTGTAGATCAAGTGCATGTAAACAGCTACAGTTAAGCAGCATTATTTATCATCATACATTTTAATTATTATTTGGTCTTTTATTTTAGTGCAAGCTTGCATTTGCTGTTATCTACTGTTGTTTGAGTTTTTTGTTTTGCTTGTTGAAACATATATTATATTTAAAAAAGCTGTGAAAATGATAAGATTTCTGATAAGCACATGACTAAGACAGCCAATGTTTTGAAAGAATAGTTCAGGAATTATAACCGCTAACACATTTAATCAGGAGAGAAATGTTACTTGCGTGTTGCTTAATGTTAGGAGTCTAAATAATAAAATGTGCGAATTTGAAAAAAAAAATGGCAAATGCATAACTTTTTTCCTTGTTCAATACTTAGTGAAAGTCGTACCTTCCAATCTCTACTCCATAAAAGTATTACATCAAGTTATTTTATTTCATAAACATTTCTGCATTTTCAGTTAAGTACTTTTTTAAATGTTAAGCTGTTTTGAACTGCATAAATAACGTCTACATTGAAAGTTCCTTTGCATCAATACATATTCATTACTGAAGTAGTTTTTTTTTACCCACAAACTCCATCAGAACTTTTCAGCCAGCATCACAAACTCAAAAGTCACTTTGTAAATCACAAATGTTCAAAAAGTTTATCCCAAATAAAGTATTTATTCAAAATATTACCTTTTTTATTTAAGATATTTTTCCAAGTGGCCACTTCACAAGGGCCATCTTGATCTGTTGCTTCAGAGTCAGTCTTACTGTCACTGTATTATATGTGCTGCAGCATTGCTGTGCCTTTTCAGAATCCCAAGTGCTGAACTCACACTCTCGCTGCAACAAGTTTTGCTTTCTTTTGAGCAATATATCCCTCCAACAGCAAATGCTGGGAAATAATGCAGGTTTCATAACACATTTTCCACCACTTTTCCCCAGGATCAAGCATCAAAATCAGATTACTCTCTTTTAGAAAGCAGCCTAAACAGCACAGTATCTGCAAGCTGTTTAGCTACTTCTGTAATCCAAACTTGACAAGATTCATTCTTTCCTTCTGGCACAGCTAATTTCATACTGTTAACTGCATCTCTGCTTTCTCCTTCAATACAATCACTGTCACTGTGGCTTCCCTTCTTAGAAACAGCAGATCTCTGGTGCCATCTACCAGAAAGAAAAGGGGTTTCCATGGTACCCTGGCCAAATGTTCCCTAGTCAGTATGATTATCACCTCAGTTTCTTCCTTTTTTTAATTTCTCCAAGTCTTTTGGGTTTCTTATACCATAACGGGAATGGACCCGATTCCCAAGTCAAAGTACGATTAAAGTTCATGAAATTAGTATTGTTTCAATCTTTGATGTCAGCAAGACGTCCTCTTCGCAGCACCCGCAATGTGCCCAGTAATGACTCATTCTGCAATCTGTATGGGGTTACATATATTGGTAACATATCTAAATACGATTGTAGATTCTTTTTTACAAGACTCATTGCTCCTACTACTATTGGAACTGTCTGGGTATGTTTCTTCCACATTGCTCTCGTTTCTGCCTACAAATCTTGATATTTTAAGATGTTGTGTCCCTCTGTACGCAAGACACTGTAGTCACTGGATTTAGTGATTTCAATGATCAGTGCTACTTTTGTCTTCATTTCCTGGACCACTCTATCCGCTTTTCTAGCATCTAACTTTTGAACTGTTGGTAATGGGTGATCCCATGTGATGCAGACTTCATCGTTTTCTATGATGTTTTGTGGCTCATGTTTCCATTGTTTTTCAACCACTTCAGTACCATACTATTTGTACAATCCCCAGTGTAACAGTCTTGCCACATTATTATGCCTTTTCAGTATACAGTCCTTCTGCCATTAGTATGTCACAACCAGCAACGAGGTGTGCAACTGTTTCCAATTCTGTTTTACAAAACCTGCATTTGTCTGTTTCTCCCATATGTTCAATGGACTTTGTAAACCAATGTGTATGTAGTCCACCATCTTGGGCCACCAATATTAACCTTTCATCTCTTGGTTTGAATTTGCCTCTCCTTAACCATTCCTGTGTTCAGTCCTGATCAACATGAGGTTTTTCCAGAAGTTTTCTATACTTGAATATATATTTATGCATTTTCCGCATTTCTTGCCTTCTCATCTGGTCCTTCACCTTATATTCTTTCTTTTGTTTTTTTGGCACATTCAGTTGCTGACTGATTTTTTTGAATCTATTTCTGGAATGATTTCCGTTCCTGCTTGACGCCAATATGCTTCTGCTAGATTAAGCAGAGAAGTCATTTTAGATTTATTCTCCTCATTTTACAAAACTTTCACTATGTTTTGGTCTTGTGAGGTCAGCAGGCATGTGTGCAGTCCCACAATTACAGATCTATACATGTAATCAATTTCAAGGAGGCCCATCCATCCTTCAGAACAGGGAATATATAATCTTTGTATTCACTGATTTTTATAAATCATTTGGTTAGCATGAAGCATCCTTCTTGTTTTCCTATCTAATCTATCCAACACATTTTAGGGCCAGTCAATCACTCCAAAATTATAAGTTAGGACAGGAAGAGCAAATTGATTTATAGCTTGGATTTTTTTCTTAGATGTCAACTCTGTTTTCAGCATTAATTCTGTCTTTTGAAAAGAATGACTAATATGGCCAACAAAGTATAAATAAAAACAAAAGAAACTAAAAAACATCTGCACTAACTCTTTCACAGTTTCACTATTTTTCAATCAGCATATAAACTTTTGCCATATACCTTTATTAATTAATATAATACTATTTACAAATAAACACTTTTTTAGCTGAAACTACACATGCTTTCCCCACTAGATTACCTTATCTTATTAAACCCTTCTAAACATTGTTGTTCCACTTTCTTCATTCTGTCATATAAAATACTTTAAGCCATTACTTCTTCCTTTATATATTTTTTATATGCCCATTTCCAAGCACAACTTAGATTTATGGGTGGGAAACAGAATATTTATCCCATGACTTGCCCCCTGTAATACTAACTAATAGAGGAAGTTACTAAATGCTTTATCCCATACATGGGTCCCCTCAAATTATCTATGGTATGATCCCAGTTATTCTTATTAGGGGTAATATATAATAACTGACTATGGAATGGGTAAGTCCATCTATAACCAAACAAAATAGATTATTTTGAGCACGGAATGGAAATTGGCTAGGCTAGCCTATTACTTACCTATGAACCTAAATCTCACCAAATTCTAATCTTTTCCCAAACCTCCTTACTCTTTTCCTTATCTAAACAGAGTCCCATCTTCATGAAACTTTCCTGTACAGATGCCAATAACTCTGCAATCCAAAATATTTTTCCTAATAACACCAAATCATCTATGTTATTGCAATAGGCAGCATAACCACTTGCACTGCCGTCCACCTTGTCTCAATATAACCTCTCCTCCATTGATGGATTATAGCATTCATAATGCAAACAATGCCCTACTTAAAGGACATCCTTGTTACTGTCTCATCATCGTGTGTGTGTGTGTGCACACACACACACACACACACACACACACACACACACACACACACACACACACACACACACACACACTTATCTATACATCACCTCTTATCCAGCCGTTTGTATTTACTGTTATTGTCATTCCCTCATGACTAGACCCTAATAACTGTATTACCCTATCCCCATATCACAGTCATGCAAAATCACCCACAGTTGCTCTAACCTCACATTAGCAAATGCCTTAACTACCATTCTGCCTGTCTCTTCCATTACTATTATAGCATCTACAGCTTTCTTTAGCACTAACAACATTTCCTAACATCCTTCCCCCTTACCCCATAAATGCATTCCCCATGCAGGCTCTTTAACCTTAAGGTTAAACTTTTTGTAATAGTTTTAATGATACCTTACGATCTGTTCTGTGTAATATAATCGGTCTCCAAATCTCTTAAATATCATTCATTCCTTCTGCATCCTATTTTCTAACCACTCATACAATACTCCTACACAATACTTCTTCCATTTATTTTCCATTTTTTATAATCTATATTATATCCCATTCACACCTGGTATTAATGTATCCTTCATTTTAAGTAGCACCCTGTTCAATTCACCTACTGTAGATTATTTCTGTAACTCCTATTTTGTTCATCTGTTAGCTTTTTATATTCCACTCTTTCCAAACACCCTATACACATCTCCTACATGCTCCTTCATTAACATCATTATTTCATCCTGTTTATACTTTACATAAACATCCTTATCAAGCATCTCTTGCACTTAATCAAAAAAGTATTTCCTCTTGCTTATCATTCAGAAATACTTTTGCCTAGGACATATCTCCCTTATTCTCCTCTACTTTATATGAATCTCATTTCTATATCTTTTCTCTCTTTCTAAATAAATGTATAGCTTACCTATTTCTTGCAAATCTCCCACCACCAGCTGTTTACCTTTTCAAACATTTACCAGATTGTACCAAATTTTTATTCTCTGTTCATACCCACAGTACCATATGATCTCCAAACCTTACTCTAATGTTATACCCTTCTATCTCTTCCAATTTGTGAGAAAACAATACAAAATCAGTTTTGAGCATTCCTCTTTGATATGTATATTCACTCCTCTTTCATATCTGAACTCTTCCCCGTTGTATCAACTATCTAAAATATTGACAGCATGTCTTATTTTCCCTTTTTGAGTCTTTAAATTGTAACTCATATTCCCCATAATAATAACTGGGACATCTATCAGTACAAATTGCTTTACCTCCTCAAATAACTTACTCCTTTCCTTTAAATTTGTATTAACAACCACCCTAAAAAGACTCCCTGTCCTCAAAAAATCAATGGCTAATGCCCTACCTGCCTTTATAACAATCACACCTTTTATACTTAAAAGTACTTCTAACTAATATCATAATTCCACAACACTCACAAAGCCTCATTAATCCATTGTACTTCCCTCCTCCATGACAGAAAAAAAATGTTTATGATTTGCCTCTGAAATAAATCTAGTATCCAAAAAGCATATAATATCTGTATCGTTATTTTTCATTAGTCACATTCTAATTAATCAATGAAACATCCTTTGTCCTTTGCAATTGCTTTCTTTACACCCTTTTCTCTTTCCTCTTGTTCATTTTCCTCTCTCACTCTGTCCCCTATCATTACTTCCTGACTTTATTGTTCAGGTGCACATCCTCCCTGCAGTCAAGTGGGTTTCTTCTGGGTGCTCCAGTTTCCTCCCACATTCCAAAGACATGCTGCAATTTGATTAGACACACTAAACTGGCCCTAGGTATGAGTGTGTGCGTCTGTGTGTGCCTTCTGTGAAGGTTCGGCACCAGGCTGGAAACTTGACACCGTAAAAACTCCACTGCCAATCATTCTGCAGACAGATGATTCACTGTGGTGACCCCTTTATGGGAGCAGCCGAAAGACAAAGAAGAAGAAGAAGATTGTTCAGGTGCATTACTTTCTCAACCTCCCTTAAACACCTAATTTATTAATCAATACTAGGCCATCAGAATGAAAAAAAAATGCTGATGTTTCCTTTCAAGAAATATTCTCGACATATTCATTTTCTCCCATAGAATCGTTATCACATTCATTTAACATCTCATCAACGTTCTGTCTTTGATTTGGTCCTTTCCTTGATATAAGAAGGACATTTATCTCTGGTTTAACGCCTGTGTTTCTAATGGACACAGGCAACCTGTAAATGGTTCATCTCCCAAGCTCCTGGTTACACTTATCAAGGGTATCAGAACTTGTCAGAGATTTGGGATGCATAGCTAGGCTGAAAAGGCCCTTGTGGTCATTAGCCTAGTAAACACCTATGAACCTAAGATCATTTGCTTGCCTAGTGTCCATAGACAAAGTTTCTAAAACTGGACAGTCCATCATAAAATGTCTTTTCTTCCACACACTTAGTACATTTGGTCACACAGTCCTTTCTACTGTGTCCCCATCTCCCCACATTAAATACAGCAACATTTAGGACATTTGTTTAACAAAAGCTGTTAAGTCCCCACAGTAAAAAAAACATGCTTTGGGCTTATTCCAATAAAGTACATTTCTTTTTATTTCCATTAATTATAACAGTATTTGGCAAATGGCAAATCACATTGTTTTAATACATAAAGATACACAGGCCTCCCAGCAACTAATTTCATCAGCAACTTTCAGCACTTCACAAACTGCACATTTCAACTTATATGCTTCTATCTGTAAACCCAGTCACTGGGGATGCACAAGCCAGTGGATTTATTTGTGCTGATCCCAAGCCCGGATAAATGGGGAGGGTTGCATCAGGAAGGGCATGCAGCTTATAAAAGTTTTACCAAATGAGATATGTGGAAAACAATACAGATTTACATACCAGATCAGTCAAGGCTCAGGTTAACAACGGCCGCCGCCAGTACTGTTATCCAACAGGGTGCTGGCAGACATTGGGCTACTGTTGGCCAAAGGAGGAGAAGGAGATGAAGAGGGGGAAGGCATGCCTGAAGGCAGGAAGAGAGGAAAAAGGTTAGGAGTGTGGTAGTGAGGGTAGGAACTTTGAATGCTGGCAGTATGACTGGTATAGGAAGAGAGCTAGCTGATATGATGGAGAGAAGGAAGGTTGATATATTGTATGTGCAAGAGATCAGGTGGAAGGGAAGTAAGGCCTGGTGTATTGGAGGTGGGTTCAAATTGTTCTATCATGGTGTGGATGGGAGGAGAAATGGGGTAGGGGTTATCCTGAAGGAACAGTATGCCAAGAGTGTTTTGGAGGTGAAAAGAGTGTCAGATAGAGTGATGTTTATGAAGCTGGAAATTGATGGTGTAATGATGAATGTTGTTAGTGCATATGCTGTGCAAGTTGGGTGTGCGATGGACTGAGAAAGAAAAATTTTGGAGTGAGTTGGATGAAGTGGTGATGACTGTACCCAAGGGTGAGAGAGTGGTGATTGGAGCAGATTTCATTGGGCATGTTGGTGAAGGGAACAAAGAGAATGAGGAAGTGATATGTAGGTATGGTTAAGGAAAGGAATGCAGAAGGCCAGATGGTAGTGGATTTTGCAAAAAGGATGGACATGGCTGTGTGGCTGTGGTGAATATGTATTTTTACAAGAGGGAGGAGCATAGGGTGACATACAAGAGTGGAGGGAGATGCACACAGGTGGATTATATCCTATGCAGGAGGGCCAGTTTAAAGGAGATTGGAGACTGTAAAGTGGTGACGGGGAAAGTGTAGTTAGGCAGCATAGAATGGTGGTCTGTAGAATGACGTTGGTGATCAAGAAGAGGAGGAGGAATGAGAGGGCAGCACCAAGGATCAAATGGCGTAAATTGAAAAAGGGCGATTGTGAGGTGGAGTTCAGGGAAGAGTTAAGGCAGGTACTACGTGGCAGTGAAGTAAATATTGTGGGAAGAAATATCCAGGGAATTGTTATGGCTAGGCTTGCATAGGCCTTAGAGCTGATAGCCTAGTACTAACCTATGAACCTATGAAGAGTTACTGAACATCTGGGTAACTACAGCAGAGCTAATAAGGGAGACAGCTAGAAAGGTGCTTGGTGTGACATCTGGACAGAGGAAGGAGGACAAGGAGACCTGGTGGTGGAATGAGGAAGTACAGGAGAGTATACAGAGAAAGAGGTTGGTGAAGAAGAAGTGAGATTGTCAGAGAGATAAAGAAAGTAGACAGAAGTATAAGGAGATGAGGTGCATGGCAAAGAGAGAGGTGGCAAAGGCTAAGGATAAGAGTTGTATGAAAGGATGGACACTAAGGAGGGAGAAAAGGACCTGTACCAATTGGCTAGACAGAGGGACTGAGCTAGGAAAGATGTACAGCAGGTAAGGGTGATAAAGGATAATGAGGGAAACGTACTCACAAGTGAGGAGAGTGTGTTGAATAGATGGAAAGAATACTTTGAGGGGGCTGATGAATGAAGATAATGAGAGAGAAAAGGTTGGATGATGTGGGGATAGTGAATCAGGAAGTGCAATGGATTAGCAAGGATGAAATAAGAATAGCTATGCAGAGGATGAAGAATGGAAAGGCTGTTGGTCCAGAAGACATACCTGTGGAAGCATGGAGTTGTTTAGGTGAAATGGCAGTAGAGTTTTTAACTAGCTTGTTTAATGAAATCTTGGAAAGTGAGAGGATGCTTGAGGAATGGAGAAAAAGTGTTTTGGTACCGATTGTTAAGAATAAGGGTGATGTGCAGAGCTGTAGTAACTACAGAGGAATAAAACTGATCAGTCACAGCATGAAATTATGGGAAAAAGTAGTAGAAGCTAGGTTAAGAAGGGAGGTGATGATTAGTGATCAGCAGTATGGTTTCATGCCAGGAAAGAGCACTACAGATGCAATGTTTGCTCTGAGAGTGTTGATGGAGAAGTACAGAGAAGGTCAGAAGGAGATGCATTGTGTCTTTGTGGACTCAGAGAAAGCATATGACGGGGTGCCTAGAGACAAGTTGTGGTATTGTATGAGGAAGTCGGGAGTAGCAGAGAAATATGTAAGAGTGGTACAGGATATATATGAGGGTAGTATGACAGTGGTGAGGTCTGCGGTGGGAGTGACAGATGCGTTTAAGGTGGTGGTGGCATTACATCAAGGATCAGCTCTGAGCCCTTTCTTATTTGCAGTGGTGATGGACAGTTTGAGAGACGAGATCAGACAGGAGTCCTCGTGGACTATGATGCTTGCAGATGACATTGTGATATGTAATGAGAGTAGGGAATAGGTTGAGGAGACCCTGGAGAGGTGGGGATATGCGCTATAGAGGAGAGGAATGAAGGTCAGCAGGACTAAGACAGAATATATGTGTGTGAATGAGAGGGAGGATAGAGAAATGGTGATGATGCAGTGAGTAGAGTTGCTAAAGGTGGATGAGTTTAAATACTTGGGATCAACAGTTCAGAGTAATGGCGAGTGTGGAAGAGAGGTGAAGAAGAGAGTACAGGCAGTGTGGAGTGGGTGCAGAAGAGTGTCAGGAGTGATTTGTGACAGACGAGTACCAATAAGAGTGAAAGGGAAGGTCTACAAGAGGGTAGTGAGACCAGCTATGTTATATGGGTTGGAGACAGTGGCACTGACAAAAAGGCAGGAGTCAGAGCTGGATGTGGCAAAATTAAAGATGTTAAGATTTGCACTGGGTGTGACGAGTGTAGGCAGGATTAGGAATAAGTATATTAGAGGGTCAGCCCAGGTTGGACGGTTTGGAGACAAAGCCAGAGAGGCGAGATTGTGTTGGTTTGGACATATACTGTGGAGGGATGCTGGGTATATTGGGAAAAGGATGCTAAGGATGAAGCAGCCAGGTAAGAAAAAAGAGGAAGGCCTAAGTTAAGGTTTATGGATGTGGTGAAAGAGGACATGCAGGTGGTTGGTGTGACAGAGCAAGATGCAGAGAACAGGAAGAAATGGAAACAGATGATTCACTGTGGCGATCCCTAATGGGAACAGCCGAAAGACAAAGAATGCTTCTATCTGTACCTTTGTACTCTTTCCAGTTCTGTACTGAAAATTGAGCTTTATTTTAATGCATATTAAAGCTTAGTCTCCAAAGAAAATCTAACCAAAGAAGTCCCACTCTTTTGACATGGAAATAAGTCATAAAAATAACTGCCTACCCCATAATTTGGAAATACTACATCAACAGAAGTCTCTGTCCCAGGATGAATGAAAGACCAGATCTGTTGGGCTACAAAATACAGTGGCTGCACAACATTATCCCATATAAAATATTGTCCGTTTTTCCGCTTATCTGAATAACCAGCCTTTTGTCATCTGACTCTCACTAGACTCTCTCAACTGAACTGCAGAAAATATGTTTTAAATGCTGTAAAAAAACAGCATTCAAAATTTCCTTCTTAGTCTTCCACATTCTTGCAACATCATGCCTTTGATGTCTGTCACAACTGCTACTTTCACTGGCTCCAAAGATGCTTCCTTTAATATACCTTCATCACCTGTATCTAATGGAAATATATGCATTACATCTCTCCATGAAAACTGTAAAACACTAAATCTTATCAGGACCTTCTATCATCAGCACCAGCTGCTCATTCTCCAACACTCCAGACTGTAGCTGGGTGATAAACACTTCTGGTTGCTGTGATTCAACAGTTTCCATATTAATAACCACATCAGCATCACAACCACTCTGCTGCTCACTATCGGCTGCCTTATCCACTGTACTGGAATCATACCTCTCAACATCAAAAATCTGAACAAGGCCCATGAAAAATAGGTACAAATCTGTATGCTGATTAACATCACATTTGCATACATAATTACGTAACCCCACCCATTCCAATGGAATTGTGGAATACCAACTTTCAAATACAAACTGAAGTGCAGACAACCAAAATATGGCACCAGGGTTCCCCTGCAGCAATTCCAATGTCCCATTATCTGGCTATTTAACCCATTTACCATAAACACTAATGTGTGCATACTGCTTTACTTCTGCAATGATTATTTGGATTTTATTTTTACATTTTATAGCACAATGCACAAACACTAAGACATCTGCTAAACTAAGCAAATTTGTTTCACAATGGAAATAGACTTGGCATTAAAACTTCTCTGCCACTGAAACTCACACTCACTGAAACAGCATTGAAACCCACACACCACATCCAAAGAAAATGCATCTGACCAGTGGTGGATAAAGATTACCTTTGAGCTGTTTTCAAATGATCTTTGATACATCTTCCTGACTTTATTAAATTATATTCCTTGTATAATAAAGCACACTTGTTAGACAGAGCACATTTTAAACTTATTGTTTGAAAATTTTTCCAGTAGGCAATGAAACAAAATGCATGAATCAATAATGACAAAACTGCCCAATTCAGAACATGTCCATCATAAAAGTCTGCTTCCACACCCACACAATATATATATATATATATATATATATATATATATATATATATATATATATATGAATCTACTACTTTTGATCGACAGCACATTTGATCGAAACTCATTTGGTCGACAGCACATTTGATCAAAAAACAGTACTCATGGCAATTAACAGGGATTTGTCCCCCTCCCCAAAGTTGTGCGACCCTGGAGTTGATATATAAAGGTAGCGGGGTGTAGGGGACATAGCCTTCCTACCTATTTTCATTTAAAATGTGTACTTTTTGTTTTATTTTCTTCTTTTAAATGAATATAAGTGGGGGCTGCACCCCCCACACCCCCATAACTATATATATCAACTCCAGGGTCGCACGACATTGGGGAGGGGGACAAATTCCCAGTTTTATGCCATGAATTGTGGTTTTCGATCAAATGGGCTGCTGACCAAATGAGTTTCAATCAAATGTGCTGTCGATCAAAAGTAGTAGACCCATATATATATCTATCTATATATCTATATATATCTATATATATATATATATATATATATATATATATATATATATATTATATATATATAATGACAGTAGTGTAAGCCATAAGCATCTTGCACAGCTTCTCAGACTTACTCAAACATTTAGGAAAGTTGTTAGAATAAAATGTGTTACCAGAAGCATTTCACTGCCAAGTCGTGGCCCCAGGACCCTGTGCACTACATTCAGAGCAACATACCACTATGCCAAATCAGAAAGATGGGAAGACTGAAACTTAAATGGCTATCATTTAATGAATTCAGTTCTCACTTCCTCACCATAGCTCTAGTCTCAACCTTTTAGCACAAAAAACCTGGACAAAGCCAATAATGGGGGAATACAGCCCCAAAATAGGGACAAATTTCAAATACTGATCTTATATACTTAGAAAATTGCTAGAATAAAAGGTTTTGTGTTACCATTTAGTTTCTGAAGAATATGAAGTCTGAAATTCAAATGCCTGTCATTATTTAGTGAATTCAATCCTTCAGTGATTTGCCACAATCCTGAAAACCACAGATTTTATGAAGAACAGATCAAAATTATGAGGCTTTAATTCACAAGTGGTGGTGGCTAGGGACTTTGGGCTCTTTTTACCCTGTACCCAAGGTTCAGGTTTTGAGCCTGAGTACCTCTAGCCACCAGGTGTATTACACTGGGGGCATTTTTACACACACACACCCCCCATGAAAAATCTTCACAGAACATGTTTCCTACCAGATGCCAGATGGTTCCCGAATGCCATGCATTTCAAAAACCAAACCTCCATTTGAAATAATAATAAAAAAAAAGGGGGGGGGATTTAAAAATAAAAAGCTGGGAAAAAGTCAGAAATGAAGGGATGCCACTCGGGAATCATGGCACCCCATTATTTGGACCCCAAAACTCAGTAGAAACGGAGTAATTTGGTATGGTTTGGAGGTATGACTGGAATATTCCTCCTCCATTCTGTCTGCATGTAACACTCTGTGGCGATACTTACCGAAAACAGTAGCAGAGCTTCCCTGGTGTCCTGGTCATTATGATTACCTCTTCAGGTTTCCATTTAAAAGAAGCCCCTCACATAAAGAGACTAACCTGGTTAAGAAAAAGTCAATAAACAGATATGTGCAATACAGTTGTGACACTGTAGATGTGTCTTTAAAAGACAGTTAACAGTAACAGGGTCTATGTATCATGTAACTTCTTTAACTGAGGAAATACAATAAAAAGGTGTTGTTGAATGTACATAATGTCCAGTGCATCTTATTTCATTCATTTTGAAAGAGAGTGTTCATTTGTGTATGCACCAGCATTATATTCATTTTGACTATTGCTTATACAGATTCACATGTATACTACAAGATGTCAGACATAAAGCTAGTTTTGGTACCAAATAATAATTTTATTGCTGCACCAAGTTTTGCAATATCTGTAGTGTTTTTTTTCAGTCTGAGAAATTTTATTCTTCAAGACTGGTTCTACATTATCAAAGTAATGTACAAAATCAGCCGTGTCGCTTGTCCTGTCAGGATAAAACAGACAAACTGTTGTGGGTTTGGTTCAAACAGCTTTATTATATAAAAACACATCAGGATTGAGGCTTTGTAACTTAAACTTAAATAAACTTATAAATGGACTGACTACTGCACTCATACATGTTAACACTCTGTTTTCTCAAAATGGCACTGCTGCTTGCACATGCTCAATATTTATACTTGGAAATGCTTCTTAAAGATACAACACACTCTCTGTTCTACATCCTCCCTCTTTGAGGAATAGCTCAGACACTGATACTTTGACATGCAATTATACAGAACTAAATACAAACAAAACAATCATGTTCAGGTTGCTGCGTATTTTACACTAGGTCTAGAAATATGATCTGATTGTATGAAATAAAAATTAGAACTGGGTTCATCAACAGGGACCGTCTTTAATGAATGTTCAACTTCAGGGACATCTGGGACATCATCAGGAATGGGAATAAGTCCTGAGACATGTCCTTCAACAGGAACATCGTCTGGGCTCTCTGAGATCTAGAGTCTGTATCACAGGGACAATGCTGCAATATCGATTCAGACACCAGAAGATGCCTGCAATTTCTTCTGTAATCTATACCCTCAGATTCCACTAAGTAGGGTCTCAGCTTGGCACATATACCTCTCACTTGACTAATTCGATCAAAACCTTTCGTCATTTACATCCTCACTGTCTCTCCTTCTTTCAATGGATGAAGAAATCTGCCCGTTTTATCATAGCTTGACTTCTGAAAAGAATGTTTTCTAAATAGTTGGTCTTTGATTGCTCTGGTGTTTTTAGCATTAGGGACCAACAAACTGGAACTGATAGGCAAGGTTGTTCTGGTTTGCCTAGACAGAAGTCTATAAGCAGGAAAGCCAAGTAAGTTGTCAAGGGGTATATTTCTGAGATTAAGCAAATTCAAGAAGATATCAGTATTGTCACACTTTGACCTTTCAATTAATTGCTTTGCACTTTGTACTGCATGCTCAGCCAGGCAGTTTGACTGTGGGTATTTCAGACTGCTAGTAATATGGATAAAGTCCTACTCTTTTGCAAATTTCTAAAATAACTGACTGGTAAACTGGGTACCGTTGTCAGAAATAACTTTGTGGGGCTACCATGGACTGAGAAATGATGTTTCAACTTAGTAATAACAGCACTGGACGTTAGGTTAGGTAGCAGATCGATCTCAAACCAGTTCAAATAGCAGTCTACCAGCACTAAGTAATTCTGATTGTTCCACTCAAATATGGCTACTCTTGATCAAGGTAATTCAGGAATCTGTTTTAGCTGAAGCAGCTCTTTTTGCAAATGTGGTTTAGTACTATTGCATAATGAACAAGATGAAAGTACTTTATCAATGTCTTTCGACAGAGAAGGCTAAAATACTAGTCCTCTCTCTCTTCTTTTGGTAGCTTCTGAACCTGGGTGGCCATGATGTAAAATCTGAATGTATTCACATTGCAAGGAAGTAGGAACAATGACTTTAGGACCTTTGAAAATGATACCATCTTCCATCAACATCTCATGATTGTAAGGAAAATACAGTTGCACTTCTGTTGGTACACAAGATTTTTTTGACAGCCATCGAACACTGATGTTGTGAGCTTTTGCAAAACTGGATCAGTCTTTGTATGACTATCATCAAGTCTTGTCATTTGAACATGTGAACACAACTGCCAAAAGTTCCTTCTTAATTTGAGCATACTGCATCGCAGTTTGGGTAAGAGTTCTAGATGCATAGGCTACCAGTCTGCCCTCTTGAAGAATAACTGCACCAAGACTGAACTTTGAAGCATCACAGGAAAGAATTACTGGTTTGTGGACATCATAGTATCTCAATGTAGGCGGACTGGCAATTTGCTGTTTGAGGTCATCAAATGCTCTCTGGTGTTGTTCCAACCATGACCAGGCAACATTTTTGTGTGTCAGCTCTCTTAAAGGTATTGATAATTCACTGAAGTCTGGTTTAAACATGCCCAAATAGTTAACCATACCAAGGAAACGTTGTAAAGCTTGGACATTGTCTGGAGCTCAAATCTCAAGAATGGCTGTTTGTTTGGAAGGGTCTGGTAGTAAGCCTGTACTGGTAAATAAATGACCTACATAAGTAACTTCTGGTAGCCTGAATTTACATTTCAGAGGACTGAGCTTTAAATTCACTTCACAGGCTCTGTCTAGAACTTTCCTGAGGTTTCTGTCATGCTCTGCTTCACAGTCATCTCCAACTAGTAAATTATCTACTATTACAGCACACGGGAAACCTGAAAAAATTTGCTCCATTGCATGCTGACAGACTTCACTGGCAGAATTTATTCCAAAAGGCATTCTGAGAAGTCTGTATCTACCAAATGGGTGTACTGAATGTAGTCAGTAATGAAGATTTACGATTAAGCATTACTTGATAAAATTAACTCTTTGCATCTAAGATAGAAAAAACAGCGGCATTTGGCATGAAGGTAGCAACTTCCTCAACTGTACACATATGATGGGGCTTCTTTAATGCTTTGTTTAAGTCTCTTGGGTCAATATATATTTTGATTTCATCTGAGCTTTTCTTATGAGTAACTACCATGGAAGACACCCATTCAATTGGTTCTGTGACTGGACAAATCACACCTTGTTGCACCATTTTATCTAACTGGACCTTGCCTTTGTACTGCATCGCTATCAGTACTTTTCTTGCTGGTCTGACCACTGGATTGACCTCTGTAACTAATTTCAAGGAGTACACAACTGGAAGTTTGCCTAGCTTGTCTTTGAAAACATCAGCATACTCTGAGAAAATGGCACCAGTGAAACTGGAACTAGGACATGTGCTTACATGATGGACTTCTTTGGTAAAGGAAAGCAGTTTTATTCTTAAACTGTCTCTGAGACCGGGTCTGTATTAAATAATCAAACTTTTGAAAGTTCGACTGTCATATGGTCGACACCATATGATCGAACTTTCAAAAGTTTGACTATCTAATAAAAAAAAATAAACTACACAAAACACCTACCTGAAAGTTTTAAGCAGAGGGGCAAGCCCCCCTGCACCCCCCACTCCCCTGCTCTTTAAGTATACCAACTCTGAGATCGTACTACAGTGCAGAAAAAAGTAATCTTCCCATTCCGCACTGTACGGAGATCTCCGTTACAATGTTCGAACATTCAAAAATCCGATCATATGGTGTCGACCATATGACACTCGAAATTTTGAATGTTAGAACATTCAATATAGAACCTCTGAGACCTAATAATGACTGCACATGTCTTCTGACTACATAAAATTGCAAGCTGGAACTGTTCCCAGCTGAATAGCATGAAAGCACTATTGAGCCTTTGGTTTGAATCACTTCATCTCCATAAGCGGCAAGCTTTGCACAATTGGCCAAACCAAGTTGTTTACCAGCTCTTACTCTAGCAAATGTTTCTGCTGACATAACATTGCACTTTGAACCAGTGTCTGCTTTGAACTCTGTGGGTTTCCATTGATCACGACTGTACAAAACACTTTGTTCTTTGCCAGCAAATCTACTGCATTAACCATTTCACCAACCACCGATACACCATCTTCATAGAAAGTAGAACTGCAGCTTTCTATACAATCACCTTGCTTTTTTTGAGTGATCTTTCCTAATAAATTAATGAGGCTTGCCTGATTTACAAAACTTTTGAAACCGGTTCCAGTTTTTTGCACTTGTGGCATTGCTGACCAAATGCTAAGCACTTCTCTCTTTTAGACTCATGATTGGCACCACAACTGTGACAGTTAACATTATAAGACTTGACTTGTGTTTTGCTGACTCACTCTTGTGCTGCACTGAGCATGTCCATTTTACCGAACTAGTCTTAGAACTTGCTGGAAAGTTGTGGGTTCACCCTGGGAAACCTGCAGGGGTTGCAGCTGCCATATGCTTAGGCCTGTTTCTGCTAGCCATGTGCTGCATGCTGTCTATGTTTGCACTAGAGACTGCTGAAACCATGCTCTTATCATTTGCAAGCATATTTGTGTGCCTTTCTTATAAGCTCATGGATTTGACAAATCTTTATAGCTTTGCTCAATGTTAAATCACTGGCATGAAGCAAACTCTTTCTCACTGCAGAATTATTACCACCACACACAAGCCTGTCCTTCATCAGCTCATCTTTCAAATCATCAAATCTGCACATTTTAGCCCTGTTTTTCAAGTCAGTAATATACGCTGCAAAAGTTTCTACTGACTTTTGTTTTTTGTGTAAAACAGATGCCTCTCCAATGTAACATTTGTCTGGAGGTTACACATTCCGCTAAATTTACATTTCAAGCACTCAGGGTCCTCCTTTGATTCACCTTATACAACAATATGGTGGTTATCCCCATCTCATGCATATAATGCTGGTGCATACACAAATGAACACTCTCTTTCAATGGCTTCTGACCCTGCTAGGTTAAGCAAAATAAATGCCCTTGTACATGAATCTTTATCAGAAAAAAGCTGCTTATATGAAAATATCATATTCCTGCTCAAATACTCTCCAATTCTCTGCAATATTATGATCAAACATAAGTGGACTGGGTTTGCGAAATGCCTCTGCCATATCAATACACAGTAACAAAGACCCTTGAAATTATGTACGAACATACACATATATGTCAGAAATTTATGCCAGAACTTGTAATTATGCTCAGGAGTACAGTGTACTCTTTGAAATAACTGTACTTTGTGAAATAAATCTCTGTAGCACAGTGACATTTTGAAATCAATATACTTTGCGAAACCACCCCTTATCAGTGTAAGAAACACTTCGAAATGACTGCACTTTGTGAATGAAATGCAAACAGCACAAGAAACTTTTCAAAATGACCATATTCTGACTGCACTTTGCAAGATAACTGTACTTTGCACACAGTTAATGCTTGGAAATAATTGTACCATAATAAAGCACACACTGCAAACATTTTGTACACGCTGAAATACTTCAAACAACTCTAGTTATGCTTTGAATAGCTTTGGGCAATGCGAAATAGTAGTTCATGTCAAAAGATGGTCGTTTACTAAAACACATGCAGTTGCCTTGCTTTTTTTGGGTCTACTTTATTCTATCAAAACCGCGTTATGTCGAATGCGAGTTCATTGACACATAATCAGCGTACTGCGAATCCAACAAATGCACAAAACCACGGAATTCGAAACGTCGAAGTGTTTTGGTTGGCTCGTCTGAGCTACAGATCTGTAAGGTAAGTGTGCGATAGTTAAGGACCTTAGGGTTAGGGAGGGGTTAAGGATAGTGCATAGACAGTGGTGTATGTGGGGTTTAGTGTAGGGTTAAAAGTAGGGCTTTGGTTGGTGTATGTTTGTGGTTTATTTTGTTTGGGTGGGTAGTATGTTTCAGGCGATGAGGCTGACCAAGTATGACAATTCGGTATTTTGAGTTTTGCAGTTTCGTGCGTTCGATTATTTCACTGTTGGGTGTATATGTGTCGATGGAGTGGTGTTCAACGTAATGCATTTTCATTTAAATAAAGTAGACCCACTTTTTTATGCTTATTTTGCCCTTTTATTGTATTTGTTATGCCCATTTGACCTCTTATCATGCTGATTATACTTTTCTTGTGCTCATTTTACTTTAAACATGCTTGTTATGCAAATCGTAAGTAACTCTGAACACCACATAAGTATTTCTGATAATTCTATCAAATATTGTAGTTTTGAATATTTCATTTAATCAATAATGAAGTTTGTGCCTTTTGTTTGATTAATAATGTTTTTTGTGCTATTCGTTTAATTAATAATGCATTTTGTGCTTTACAAAGGCTTCATATCACTTTCTTTACAAAATAAATCATCTGTGCAAGTTTTGGTTACCTGAAATTCATTTGTGGCCTTATTTTAATCGTTTGAGCACTGTATCACCCAACCTGCTCAATATACCTTCACCATTAACTCTGCACCTCATGGCTTGAACAAGTTGCACTCTCGATCCTGGTTCTGGCACCATGTCGCTCGTCCAGTCAGGATAAAACAAACAGTTGTGGGTTTGGTTCAAGCAGCTTTATTATATACAAACACATCAGGATTGAGGCTTAGTAACCTAAACTTAAATAAACTTATAAACAGACTGACTACTGCACTCATACATGTTAACACTCTGGCTGTTGTCTCAAAATGGCACTGCTGCCTGCACATGCTCTCTATTTATATATACATGCCCTCACTTTGAAATGTTTCTTAATGTTACAACACATGCTCTGTTCTACAAGTTGGTTTCAGTTTCCATTTTTACTATTAAAATTGCCTTTGCCAGAATTTCTCATGCTGGTATTATCAAAAAGCACACCTGTCTAAACTTTAACCTTTATTCCATCCACTGACTAGTCAAATGTTTTAACAATGGAAATGTCAAATGTCTTAACAATGAAAATTCCACAGTGAGGGTTGGTAGCATCTCTTCCATACAAAGAAATGTAATTATTTGTGTTCCATGGGTCTTGGGTTTCTCCTTTTTGGCTTCTACTTCTCTAACATTACAGAAGACAAAATCCTATGTCTAACCAAGTTTGCTGGGTACCACTATATACTCCCTTACTAGCACTCAGATCACCTAAGAAGAGCTTGATTTAGGGTTGTCACCTTTTCAAATGCCCAAAATGGGTCATTTTTTATAGAAATGTGAGGTTTTGCAGGGCAAAACATATGCATGGCCAGTGCAAAGAACAGACCTTCACTGTCTTTGCCCAGATATAAGCTTATTCTTGTAGCATTGAAGCTGCTTATGCTATTTCATAAAAAAATAAGTGTTTCAGATACAAAATAACTGTTTTAAGCAACTATTAAAGAAAACTTAGGAAATATTTTTTGTCCTAAAATCTCAGGAAATTTAGCTAAAAAACTAAAAAGAGATACCAGCCAAGGCTACCTACTGCCCCCCTCACTGTCTATTTTGTAGCCTTATTTGTAGATAACTTATTTTAACCGAAAAGAGACTTACCACTACTATTTCAGACTTTAAAGAATTTTAAGTTAAGCTCAGGTTATAAAATCAATGACACTAAATCCAATTATTTTAATATAGATTACCAGTCTTCCTTTTTGTATACAGAAACACCCATACTTGTAGGGACACAAAAAAACGTAAACACTTGAGAAGCAGTTTAACAAATACTGTAAAATAATCAGTAACAGAGTTACAAAAAGAAGTATTAATTGGGAACTTCTGGTATGGTGACCAAGAGATGAGCACACCAACTTGGATGCTATACCACCCATAGAAATATTTTGTGTAAAACACCAGCAGAAACCAGGTGATAACGAGGTATCACCATATCAAAAGTCCCAGCACATGTAGAATAAAAACAAAGAAAAAGGACTTAAACAATGTGAAAAACCTATTGCTAAAACTGGTATCTGAGCCTGAGCAATACGTAAAACCATAAGTAACTGTACAGCCTCAGTCAGACAAAACCCCGCCTAGCCAACAACCAGAACTTATGTAGATCTTGCAAGAAATAAGGGAAATGAAGGAGACTCTGCAAACATCTGTTGCTAGAAATGAAGAAAGTCTTTAGCAAACAAAGGCAACACTAAACCCTCAGTCAGATTCCATTCAATCACCGGGAGATTAAACATACGAGTATACCGCTTGACTAGAAGCGAAACAGGAATATGTTGAGGCAAGATTAATAGACTTAGGACTAAGCGTCCCAAAATGCTTAGAGGGTACAGATTGCCCTAGTTTTGTAAAAATATATTGAGCACATGGTGGAAGCTCAGGTAGGAATAGTAAAGGCGCATAGAGTGCCAGGGAACCCCATATGTACCACTTCAACTCCCTCAAGGCATATCATAGTGAGATTTGAAACTTATGTTTTAGAAGATCAAATTCTTACCAAACTGTGGCAAATAATAAATTAATATATTAATATGAGCAGATGAAAGAATCTTTATTGAACAGGACTTCTCGGCCCTGACCAGGCAACTGCAAGCTTCATATCTCCCATTCACAAAACTATACAAGGTCCAGGGGATACATTTTAAACTTTTGTATCTAGCAACTTTAAAACTTTTCTGCTGGGTGGTCTTAAAACATAACAAGACCCTCAAAGTGCCAGAGAAGCCACTTTGAACCAACCACCAGCCTCACAGAATCAACACTAGAGCAATCCACAGTGGGCCACTGATACTATGCCTGCAGTAGGCACTACCTCACTTGGCAGGTCTCGTAACTCACCCATGAGGATACAGAATCTTATCTGTTTCCATGTTCAAGAAGCAATCGGTGTTAAGGGAGAAAGCTAGGATTCTCATGGAAGCCTGGAGTACTACAACCTGACTGCTTCTAAAGAAGAGATATTCTTTATTTGGACACTAAATATAAATTTGGATAACATTTAGCAGTTAATTGCCCAGGTAATCTACAGACCCTCAGGCAATAAGTCATTAAAAGCTCTATTCGTAATGCATTTGAAGTAACTGATAATGATATGGTGGATCATTTACACAACATGTTAAAATAATGCTTAAAGGTATGCTCTACTTTTTTGAGAGGCTTAGAACTTGATAAGATGTTACCAATTGTAGGGAGGTAGGCATCCTGAGCTACCATAGCTGTCCCCTTGTGTTTGTGTTACACTTGTTAGATATTTTAGCTGAGAAATGATAGCTGTCTTTACAGCCTAATGGAGCATGACTGCCTCCTAGAAAGTTAGCACTGTACAATAATGTTTGTACATAGTTTGTATGATTATGTTGATCTCTTTCTACATTTATCTAGCAGGCAGTTTGGGCTAGTTAAATGCATATTCTTTTTCTTAATATTAACAATTTCATATCTCTAGGCACAATTGGGGAGAGGGGGCAATGAACTAAGTGAAGCGAGCCACTTGCACAACATGGGTTTTATTTAGTAGAGCTACATGACTTGCCATTATACTAAATCCTGGTCTATTCTTACATGGAATGTTAATGACATTAATGATCCTGTGAAGAGATGGAGGATTTTCTCCTATATTTGTAAACTGTGACCAGACATAATGGCCCTTCAGGAGACTCACCTAGATGACGAGGAGCATAAAAAGCTGCAAAGAAGATAATACTAAACAGCTGACTTCTCTTTCAAAAAAGAAGGGGAGTAATAATTCTATACACAAATATAGCATTGATGGACATCACAGGCCAAATCTCAGACACTACGGGTCACTTTATGGCAATAAAAGTTAGACTGGACATTTGAAATTAAGCAGATTCTTAATCAGATAACTGCATTTGTGGAAAGAACCACCATAGTAATGGATGACTGAAATGTTACCATTACCCTGACATATGTCTCAAGTGGTCACTGCAGGACACACATTACAAGTCAGATTAGACTTCTTGAAAGCTACTTAGTATCAGTGGGATGGATGGATGTTAGGGGCATAGGCAGTGTGCCACTCCCTGACACCAGGGTTTACCTATTACTCACCAAGATATAAGCAATGGTCATGCATTGACAAAATGCATATATCCAAGGAGAAGTATTTAATCAAAGAAATTCTAACTCTCCCTATAAGATTATGTTTTGGTTGGTACAGTCCCTGTTGACCTTGGAGACTGATAAAAATCTTTTAAAACACTGAAGGTTCCCAACATATCTGTTTGAGCAAAAGTCTTACATTAAGTGGTTAACTGAGACAATAAAAACAAATTTATCCGAAATGCAGGAGATAACTGCTGAAGGGTAGGATGAGCTCAAAATTAAAAACAAAGGAACAATAGAACAGGAATCTAAACAAACTAAGGCAAAAGCAAACAAACAGTACACAGACCTGCTGGGGGAGCTGCATGTACTACAGTTGAATCAGGGGCACAGAAACTAAGCTGAATCAGCAAGAATTAGAGAAATTAAAGCAGAATTGCAAAACACGATGGATCAAAGCTTATATTTTATAAATTAGCCATTAAAATATTACTTTTCCAAACACCCCAAAAGTTCTTAGGACACTTCCACTTCAGCTTAGACAACAGGCTAAAACAAGAATAACAAAACTCTTGGAAACTACAAAAAAGCAGTGGAAAGTTACCCCACAGGGAAAACTGAAAATTTAAAGTCTGGTATGCACAACTCTGTAGTGCTCAAGCTCATGAGTCTCTGATCCCTGAAGAAACAGAACATTTTCTGAATGGGATTACCTTGAACACATTCTCACAGACTCAAAGGGCCAGACTTAGGGACCCCATCTCAAAGGCAGAACTAAAGGAAATCTACAAATACCAAGCCGCAAGTAAGTCTCTGGGATCCTATGGCATCCCATGGGACATATGGAAAATATATAAGGAAAATATGTTGGGAAAATGCAGGATTGTGATGAATAGGGTATTAGAGAGAGAGAGAGAGAGAGGGCCCCCTGTAGTCTTGGAAGCAGGCAATAACTGTTCCTAAACTAAAAGAGGGTATAAATTCAATATTCCCGAATTCTAATATCCAATCTCCATGCTGAATCATGACTACAAGATCTGCATCACCATTCTTGCCAAGAGATTGGCAACACTTCTGCTGACCTTAATTCACATAGACCAATGTGACTTTAAAGAGGGACATCAACTGTATAACATATTATGTATTGTATGTATTTTGGGTGACTCTCAGGAAAAGGAAAACAACTCATTGTTTAGATGCAGAGAAGGCATTCAATAGGGTGGAGTGGTCTTTTCTCTATAGTGCTTTGAAAATAATGTTTTTTAATGCATTTATTAACCTTATACAGAGCCTCTGTGTAGGTTCAACAGCAGTAGTGATATCTCCATAGGTAATCCTCCTCAATGGAGATTACAAGGGGCCACCAGACAAGGCTGTACTATGTTGCCTCTGCTATTTGCATTTTACCTGGAGCTACAGGCTCAGGCAATTTGGGAGTCTCCTATACAAGGCTATAACTGGAGTATCCCAAGCTAAAAATATCTCTATTTGTAGATGATACCCTATTCATACTCTCTGATTTGGCAAAGAATTAACAACCCTTTTTCATATAATTAAAACATGTGGCTGTTTTGCAGGCAAGACTTTCGATGTCCAGAAAATCAAGTCAGTTGTTCTCAACTTAAACCTTCAACAGGAAATGATATTCAGTTGTCCCTTCTTATTTGAGAACAACAAATGAAAATATTTAGGAGTATGGATCACCGACAAATGGCAACAGTCAGTCACACTCACCTATCAGGAAATTCAGCACATAGTAGGTTATGCCTACTCAACCTGATGGAAGGTCACCAAAGCAATGGATGAGGGCAAATTGGTTCACACTGCCTACATTTTTTAAACAAGAAACTTAAATTATCACTTATGACACAGACAATCATGCATTTATATAAATGAAAACAAACCATAATGACATAATCCCAGCTGCAAGCATTTTACATTATAAACCATACTGGCACACATTATGCATCACTTATAATTGACCCGATCATTTTCAGTCAAACATTATATCATTCATTTAAGTTTTGTCTTCTTTTAAACCTCATTCCTCCCCTTTATGTACTGTTCCCACAATTCCCACTTTTTCCTATGTAATTTTCTCCTACCCTTTTTTAAAGATCCCAATTCCATTTGTTTTATCTCTGTTACTATATTCACTACTTCTAGTACAGTTGGTTTAGATTTTGATTTCCATTTTCTAGAAATTGCTTTCTTGGCAGCCACCATAATTAGACTCAGCAACGCCTTACTATGTCTAGGCAATTCCAATTCTGTATCATAGCTCAGAAAAATAATTTCCCTAGTTGCACCATACCCAGTATCTCTAACAAAGTAGTCACCAGGCAATCTTTAAAGTCTGCCAACTCATAAAACTCATAGAAAATATGTCCCCAATTACCTCTTTCTTCCACATCACACCTCCAACATTTGCTGTCTACCTGAGGAAAAAAATCTTTGGAGTCTTGGGATATAAAATATCTATGTAAACTTTTCCAAGCAAAAATCCTAAAACTTCTAGATTTTTTCTGCATATTTAGGAGACATACATATATCCCTCCATTGTTTCTTTCTGAATTTCTTATCCAAACTCTCTTCCCAATCCTTTCTAACCTCCTCTGATTGACTTTTATAGCTATCATGAAGTATTTTATATGCTCTACTAATTAATCCTTTTTGATGACAGCTTCTGTTCTAGTTTCTACTAAAAACTTTACCAGTACTGGTCTTTTATTTAAGACCCCCCCCCATTTCTTTCTCTTTGCCTATACTCTGATATCCATCCTCGATAGGGAAGGTAATCTCTAACCTGCAGTCCAAATAAATTCTTGGTGTCTTCCCATTCTATTACCTTCACCTCTCTAGTTATTTGCTCCCAATACCTTGGTTCCTTTGTTAATTTTATCCAATAAATTCCAGCACCCTCTTGCCTATTGTCTGAATCCCTAATTGCAGTCATCCCTATCAACAGAATCTCCATTTTCCATTCCCATGTTGGTTTAGTTCTTAGAATACATTCTGTTACTTTATAAATCTAATATTCTGTATGATTATTGTTATTCTCCTTAAAGACCTGCATCCAAAATCCCAATCTCTCCTTGTTTCTTGAGCTCTCCCATTTCATCATCACCTCCTTTCCACTATGAATTATAGGTTTCTGCTTGTGCTACGTATAGAAGCCTTAACTGTGTAGCTCTGAAATACCCCTTCAAATTGGGTAATCTCAATCCGCCTTGTTCTATTGTAAGAATCGTCTTATCCCACTTGACTGTTGCTGTCCCCCCTAGATAAAATCCTTCAGCTTTTATTAATTGCTGCCCACAACTTTTCCTCTGGTTGATAAAAATATGCATGACTTGTGTATAAGACTAAAGGAACTAAAAACATTTTAACTGCTTGTATCTTAGTATCCACATCCATATAAAAGAGCTTCCAGTTTCTCAGTTTTTGTATTATCTTTTTAGTCACTTCCCACATATCCTTAGCTGCCACACCATAATCATTTTAATCCATACTCCTAAATACTTCATTTTATCATGTCCCCATAAATATGGATATTGCTGAACCAGTTTGTGTATGGTACATTATTTACGGCTATTGCCTTTGTTTTAGCTTCATTAATTTTGTATCCCGAAAAGATCTGAAACTGTCTCAAAATGTTCCACAACACTGTAATATCCTTTTCAGGCTTTGTCAGGTATAAATAATATCTTCTGCAAATAGAAGCAGCTTTTTTTGAGTACCATACCAATTATATCCTTAAATTTCTGAGCCCCTTATTTTCTTTGCAAATGATTCTAAATATAATACAAATAACAAAGGGAAAAGAGGACACCCCTGCCTCTTTCCTCTGCTCAAGCAGAAATTAGAGAGGACTACACCCACTTTAATTTTAGCCTCTGATCCCTCATATATCATCCTAATCCACTTTATACTTTCATAAGGGAATGCAAATGCTTCCATTGCCCTGCTCATAAAATCCCAGCTTACTCTGTCAAGTGCTTTGCTTGCATCAAGACCCACCAACAACAGTGATATTTTCTTACATTTTGTTTCCCTCTGAATCATCAGTGTTCTGTTAATATAGTCAAATGTTTGCCTCCCCTCTGCAAAGCCGCACTGATCCATATCTATCAATTTTGACATCACTTTTGCCATTATTTTAGCTGCTATAGACATAAAAACTTTATAATTGTGGTTTAGTATTGAACTGAGCCTGTATGAAGCTGGATCTAATGGATCTTTACCTTCTTTAGGTATTACAGCTACCACTGCTTTTACCTGGATGATGGTATGTCTCCGGCTCTTAAAAGGTTAAAATCTTCCAGATCTTTATCAGTTTTTCCCTCCTAGCTTCAAAACTTCTTCTGCCTAGTGTACAATGAGTAATCATTTTCCACAAAGACTCTACTGTCTCCCACTTTTAGTACTTTGTCCTTCTGCACCAGTTTTGTCACAATCACCTCCTTCAGCTGGTAGGATTGCATCTTTACTATTAATGGTCTAGGTTGCATTTTCATAGCCAGGTTTGGAGCATACACATGATGTTCCCTTTCACTTAACAACTCCTGCTGTGGAATACCAGTTCAGATTCTTATTTGACTTTCATAAAATTAATACAGTCTGTTTCTTTCAGCTTCTCTGGTACAGTTGAAAATCTGAGTTCTTCCCTATGTGCTAAGTCCTCTAACTCTATTATTTTTGAAACATCTCTTCTTGAGCAGTCTCATATTCATATGTTCAACCAGCCTCTTCTTGACTCTAACCTATGATTTTTGCAGTTTTATTACTGCATCTGAACATATGTCTAAATCTTCTTCCATTTTCAGCCTTTTGTTGTTTGAGTTGATATACTCCATCAGTTTTTCATTTATTTTAACTAGGTCTGTGTGCAGTTGTCTCATGCTTTCCTCTAGATTACTGGAAGTCATGCCTGGAGCTTGCATTGCTTTTTGCTGAACATCTGCAGTACTTTTCCCAGTCAGTGTTTTCCTCACCTTTTGTAAATGATTTTCCTTTAGGTCTTCTGTATTTCTTTTTTACTGGCATCCAGTCAGTGCCCTTACTCCCCAGCTACTGAAATGTACCCCAAAACACAAACATCCACTGGCCTTCTCTGCTGAGTTTTGGTTTTCACACTGGGAGAGCCAGAATTAAGCTGTTACTCAATGTAGAGCCATCTTGGAAGTCCATGTTGCCTACCTTGACCTGGAGCTAAGGCACTGACACAATACCCCACTTGGGCATTATTCACAAACTGATGATGTTATATAACATAATGGTTAACTTGTCTGTCTAACTAAGGAACATATTTTCTAGGAGTTTTGTGAGTTGGCAAACTGTCTGTGGGTTGGTGCAAATGGAAATCCTTTAAGATTCCTGCTTCTTAGGGGTGGTGGTTGAGTTCACCATTTGGTCACTGGTAGTTTTGGATAGCTGCATACTCTTGGTTGGAGCTGCTTCCCTCTGTTCTAGGCAAAAACAGTTCTTTGGTTTGTCTTAAGCTCAAATATGGTGCTTTGGAATATGAAAATCCTTTGTTCAGCAGATGAGCACTGGTTAGAATACTGAATTAACATGGTTGGGTCCTGGCTTTCTATTGCCAAAAGAGTGGGCATGAAGACAGTGCCTCCTATGATGATACAGTGGGTATGATTTGAAAATTACACCAAGGTGGGTGTGCGTCTAGATGAATGGTGATTGGTCTGGTTGCATTCAACAGGTTGCCTTTTTCTTTAGTTTGCAAATTTAATTTCTTTCACACCTTAAAATATCAGTTTCATTTGTATTAATATTAATATTTAAAGTTATACATTCACTAGTTCCATGAGTGAGTGTCTCAGAAAGTCAGAGTACAAAAAAATATTTAGAACATGAGGAATAAAGAGAATAATGCAAGTAACAAAACAATAACAATAAAGACTTTTTCTTTGAGACTTTCAGTCCAGTGGATTTGAGTCCACATTAATGAATCTTGTATTCCTGACTATAGATTGCGCAATGTAGGTTCACTGACAGGAACGGAGCTTGAAAGTGGATGATATGATGGTATGGAGGAGGTTGGACATCCTATGTATCTAAGAAACAAGATGGAAGGGCAATGGAGAAAAAACACTTAGCTTGGGATCCAGAGTCTGCTACTCTGGAGGAGGACAGGCTAGAAATGGAGTGGGAACTGCGGTAAGACAGAGGCTTCAAAAGGCAGTGGCTGATGTCATCAGAATTAGTGACAGACTCATGGCAATCAGACTCCAACCTAATGGTAGGACAGTATTCTTAATCTCAGCCTATGCCTCATAGCAGGGATGTGATAGTGAAGAGTACATTCAGACACTAGTTGCAGGACTTACTAGATAAAGCAGGACAACGGGAATTGGTGTTGATAATAGGTGACCTGAATGCTCATATCTGGACAGACAAAACGGGAAATGAGGACTGCCTGGGTTAACATGGGTGGGGCAACAGGAATAAAAAAGGAGATGCCATTCTAGACTTCTGTCAGGCAAATGGCTTTATAGCAGCCAGCACATAGCTCAGAAAGAGAGACAGTCACCACATCACATACAACAGTGGCAAATATGCATCTCAGGTAGACTTCCTCCTAGTAGGGAAAGGGTGCTGAGGTAGAAGCAGTGATTGGAAAGTCATCACCATTGAAACAGTTGGCATACAGCATAAACAACTGGTTGCCAAAATCAGCTGCAAACAATGGTCAGAGAAGGTTCTAAGGTCAACAGATACCAAGCTGAAGATCTGGAAGGTGAATAGAGAGAAAGTACAGTTTAAGGAATTACTCAAGGTTCTGTCACCCTAAGAAAAGGAGGACACAGATGGAGTTGAAGAAGCACAGTGCCTCAAGACTGCATGTGTGAGGACTACAGAACAGATATGTGGCCGAGCCAGGTATGGAAATAAGGTACATAAGAAAATCGGTTGGTGGAATGGAGAAGTCCAGAAATTCATCAAAAGAAACAAGGAGTGCAGGAAAAAGTGGGATATAGAAAAGATGTACACGGTTAGGAAGGAATACTGATTGGCTAACAAGCAGGCTAAGAAGGGAGTTGCAATAGCAAAGAACAAGGAATCAGAGGAAGTCTGCAAGCTTCATGAAAGTAAGTCAGTAGATGGGAGAAAGAAACCATATCAGTTTGCAAGGCAAAGACAGAGAGATGAGGAAGATAGCCAGACACTCTCCATAAGGGATACCAGCAACAACCTGCTTACCAGTCCACAGGACATGAAAGACAGATGGAAAGAGTACTTCATGCAGGTTCTGAATGAAGAAAACCCCAAAGAAGCTGCACTGCCCCAGACACAGCCTATGATGAGAGAAGAACAGGAGACCACTCTAGAAGAAGTAAGAATAGCACTAATGAAAATTAAGTCAGGGAAAGCAGCAGGCTCACATGAGGTCACAGCAGATATGATAAAGATGCTGGGTGAGATAAGGGAGAAATGGCTCCAGAGGGTACTCATAGCAGTGTGGACATAAAGGCATATCCCAGGTAACTGAAGAACAAGCATACTAGTGCCAGTGTTTAAGAACAAAGGGGACATTTACAAATGTGGGCAGACATATCGAATTACATGAAAGTTCTGGAGAGGGTGATTTATCAAACTCTTGTCACACTGCATGAAAGCCCTGCATAGGGTGATTGATAAAAGAAAGTAGTAGAAACCAAGATGGGGCTGAGCAGTATGGATTCAGATCAGGATGCAGCACAACTGACTCAATGTTTGCAGTGAGACAGATAGTTGAAAAGAAGCTTGAAAAGAGGAAAAAGTCCAACTGAGCATACCTAGACTTGGAGAAAGCATATGACAAAGTCCCGTTAAAGCTGATTTGGGCAGTCCCTTGGTAGTCTGAAGTCCCTGAAACATTGGTAGAACTAGTGTTAGCAATGTACAAGGACCTAATGATTCAAATATGAACAGCATTCAATCTCACAAAGAGGTTCCCAGTGTGAGTAGGTGTGCATCAGAGTTTGGCCCTGAACCCATTACTGTTCATACCGGTGATGGACTACATTAGCAAACAGGTCAGTAGGAGCAGATCAACAAAAATGCTGTATGCAAATGTTATGGCATTACAGGCAAACTCTGAGCAAGAACTTCAGCACAGGACAGGGGATGCAAAACTGAAGGCACAAATGATGAAACTAAGTACAGATAAGACAGTTGTAATGGCATGAAATGGTGGACTTCAAAAGAAGAGAATTTAGAAAGAAGGGAAAAAATGGAACTGGTTAACAGCTTCAAGTATCTGAGACAGGTGGTTGAGCAGAAGGGAAGTCTGAATGATGAGGTCAAAGCTAGAATCAGGGGGGCTGCATCCAACTAGCACAGAGTAACAGGCGCAGTATATGACAGAAGAATGCCAAAAAAGTAAGTACTGAAAAGTAAGGTGTACAAAACAGTGGTACAACCAGTACTACTGTATGGTATGGAAAACTGAGCAGTAAAGAAAGAGCAGTTGAGGAAGCTAGAGATGATGGAGAAGAAGTGCCTGAGACAAGTTGTAGGGTGCATACTGTGGGACAGACAAAGAAATGATGACATAAGAGCAGAAGCATAAGTAGCACCATTTGCAAAAAAGGTCAAAGAGAACAGATTACAGTGGGTCAGGCACATGTGAAAAAAACTGGAGACAATCTGGTGAAGAAAATTTGGGACCAACAGAAAGAAGGCAAGATGAAACAAGCATGTCCAGCAAAAAGGTGGATAGATTGTGAGAGAGAGAAGATCTGCAACAGTCAGGTATGAGTGTCGAAGAAGGTAGGACAGTGTCAGTGAATCAAGAGATATGGCGACAGTTGATACAACATCTCAACCTCATACAAAAAATTGGAACTAGGGAGTTCATGATGTTGATTACAGTATCACTGGAAACCTGTAAATGTAAGATATGGGATGCAACTGTGACATATAGAAATTATGTACGCTGTTGAAATAAAACCTATCTAGATATTAAAAAAGAAATAATTAAAATAAAAGACAAACTCAGGAAATGGAAGTTAATAATGTTGCACCTGGATCAAAAGTACAAGCTTTAAAAATGATTACTGTCATACTGCCCTACTGATTATTTATTGTGGCCAGTCTTTTTCAAAACTGAGAGAGGAAAAACACTGGTGGCATTAAGAAAGAAAATCTATCCAAGTGGCTCAAGATGAAACAGTACTAACAGTGAAAATGAGAAGAAAAGCACCCCAAGATTTTCAAACATACTATTAGGTCGCACAAGTGATGTGAGATCTGCAATACAAGGCTAATGGTAATGACAGTTAACCAGCAAGAGAAACAAGTGAGGGATGTTAAAAAACTTTCTAGGCCCTGGAAAGTATTCCCCAAGACATACTTAGCAGCATCATAAGTCTGGAAGATAGCTATTAGAAGATTTGGGCTGTACAGTGACACAGAAGATAGCATTACTGCCTAATAGCAAGAGATTCTCCAGTTTGATTCTTGGCTGGGGTGCCTTCTGTGTGGAGTATTATATCCTCCCTGTGAACAAGTGAGTTTTTTTTTGGGTGCTATAGTTTCTTTCCACAGTTCAGTGGCATGCACAGGTGGAATGGACATTCTAAATTGACCATAATTGTGACTGCATGTGTGTGGTATGGAAAAAACTGTGGCAGGGCTAGCTACCCAAATATATGAACATTGGCTCTAGATGATGGTCACTGTTGATGTGATACCCCGACATCCATGTGTAAAAATGGTAAAGGGGGATTATGAATGGATGGATGGTGCTATGAAGAGATTTTTTGATAAGCAGCTCACATCTTGGTAATTAGAAATTCTTTCTATGAACTAGGGCAATCTACTACCCGAGGAAATAGGGCAGCAAATTAATGTTAAATAACAAGCAGACACCACTGTCTGTATTGGGAACAACTTAAAAAGGCAAAACAGCCATTAACTTGCAACAAAGTTAGAGTCATTTTCAGACATGATAAAGAGGCTTTTGAGCTTCCAAGATGACTGCACACTGAGTAACAATTTAATTTCATCTCTCACAGTGTGAAAACAGAAACTCAGAAAACAGAGCCAGTACACTTGTCTTTTTGGGTAAATTTCAGTAAGTGGCAAGTAATGGATCCAGCAAAAAAGAAAATCAGAGATTCTGAAAAAAAAATCAATTACAAAAGGTGAGGAGAAACACTGACTAGGAAATATTCTGCAGCTGTTCAGCAAAATGTACTGCAAGCTCCAGCATTTGGGCAAGATGTGACTTCCAGTAATCTATAGGAAGAAATAAGGCAAATGTACTCAGAGCTGATTAAAATAAATGAAACACTGAAGAGTGTGTCAAATCAAATAACAAAAAGGCTGGAAATTTTTAAAAAGCTTTAAAGAGATACTCAGATTAAAACTGCAAAAATCAGATGTTGAAATGAAGAAAAGGCTGGCTGAGTATGAGATTGCTCAAGAAGAGATGTTTAAAAAAACTGAATTAGAGGACAGAGCATGCAGGCAAAATCTGAGATTTTCTGCTGTACCAGACAGACTGGAACAGACTATTAATTTTTCCAAAGCACAAGTAAGCAACTGGAATGGTATTCCACAGAAGGAGCTGTTAATTAAAAGGGCACATCATGAGTATACTCAAAACCTGTCCGTAAGAAAGCAGCCTAGACCTTTAATAGTAAAGATACAATCTTATCAGCAAAAAGAGTGGATTCTAATAAAACTGTGGCAGAAGGGCAAAGTACTAAAAGTGGGAGACAGTAGTGTGTGTGTGTGTGTGTGTGTGTGTGTGTGTGTGTGTGTGTGTGTGTGTGTGTGTGTGTGTGTGTGTGTGTGTAAAATGATTATTTACTGACACTAGGCAGAAGGAGTGTAAATTTATTCCAGTAATCAGAGAGTGTTGAGAAGCAGGCATGAGATTCCAGCTATTTTCAGAATATCCTTTCTTAGAGGAAACCCAAAGGTTGGTACAACAAAAGGTGAGCTATCAAACAAAGATTCCGCTTCTTGTTCTTCTGGGAATAAAGCAGAGAGAGAGAGAGAGACAGTGCCAATGAAACCTTTTCCAATGTTTCAACAGAAAATACTTTAGAGACAGAAAAAAGAAGAGTTGAGCAGAAGAATGAGGAATACATTGTAAATGAAGCAGAGACTGGATTTGAGAGACAAAGATCAACAGGAAAAAAAAACCCAGAAACGGAAACTGACAAATAAATATGGTATTACAAAGCATTAATTATATGTGTATAACATGACCGAACAAGAAAACCTGGAAATATTGGACTTCTTTAACTTTGCTAAACTTGTAGGGGACTCCAAAGCATATGTACTACTTCATGTCATTAATGTTTGGAAGAACATTTAGGAGAGGGGAAGAGAAAGGAAAGAGTTAACTTAAGTAACACAAAATTGTGTTCTTGGAAGGAAAGAGTTAACTGTAAGTAACACAAAATGATGCTCTTAACAGTAGTACTTTTAAAATGCATGACATAACCTGCATTCTATAGAATAAAGCTTTCTCAGTTATTTCCTAGTGTAATGGGGATACAAAAGTAAACAGGTGTCCCTATTTTTTAACTTCTTTCTTTCTTTCTCCTTGTTCTATTTTCAGAAATGTAGGCACTGCAATGTAAAAAGACAAGTAAAGTCTGGACAAAAGACCACAATACAGGAAAAATTTAAATGCTTTTTCTTACTCTTGCATAGGGGAATTACTGGATTATGGCCCTTGACTTGCTCTAGTAACAAGTTTTAAAGGGAAGCAAATAAAAAAGAACAGCGAATATAATACAAAGTTTCCTTTAAGCACATAAATGAGACAAAACTGTGGCAGAAGGACAAAGTGCTAAAAGTGGCAGACAGTAGAGTGTTTGTTGAAAATAACTACACACTGTACACCAAGCAGAAGAGGAGTAAAGTAGAGGTAACTGTGTATCTGGTTCTCATGTATCTATGGAGACAGTCTGCCAATGGGAAATAAAGGTGGAATACTTCTTTCTCTCAATGACTAGGAGGTAATTATGTGGGAGAATGGCATAATGGTTAAGGTATTTACCTTACAGACACAAGGTCTAGGGTTTGATTCTCACATGGGGTAATTGTCTAGGCTTACAATGGCTTTCAAGGCCAATTAGCCTAGTACTAAACTATGAAGAATTCCTAGGAACCTATGCTCTTTCAAAGCATCCAAGCATTTTTCTAATCTGGGAGAGGAATAAAGATAAGACAAACACAGACAACACTTAGGGGAACTGGAAGGCCAGGCTGTAGCATGTGTCTTAGCATGGATAACCTCCCTTATAGGTTAATCCAAGTCTAAGTGTGACTGTC
Organism: Protopterus annectens; assembly: GCF_019279795.1. Taxonomy (NCBI): domain Eukaryota; kingdom Metazoa; phylum Chordata; order Ceratodontiformes; family Protopteridae; genus Protopterus; species Protopterus annectens. The sequence goes on from NC_056743.1 coordinate 1,266,365,128, forward strand.
AGTTTAGAACAACTGTTCCAATTAGGAGGGTTAAACTGCAATATCTGAAGATGTACATAGTTCTGTGCATTAAGTTCATAGGCTTTAGGGGTGTTCTGGGTGGTTTGTTTTTTTATGTTGAATATTTTCACTAAAACAAAAAGTTTTGTAAGATATCACATAAGTTTAAATAGATATGACAACAAACAACAGTATAAAAGATCAACCTGCCAAACATTACTGTATGCATGTAATACAAAAGCCGAAACTATATGACATTTAAAAATGCTGTTAAACATAACTGATGGGAAACATAATGACAAGCACTTTCTATATTATCATTAAATGTGAATGATCTGACAGATATATATACAAAAACTAAGTGTAGTGAACTATATTAAAATGTAGAGTACAAAAATAGCTATGCAACTGGAGAAACATTTGGAAAGAACTGAGCATATGACTTTGATATACAAAGGATTTCGGGATGGCTCTTCAGAGGAATATCTGGGACAAAGGAAAGTGGGGAGTGCTTATATTAGTTGCAAGTGGAGCTTCAATAGTCATAAACCATACCTAAAGCACACTTAATGAATGTCTTATAGGAAAGCTCACACTGCAAGATAAAAACACTTATTTGTAAAACAAAATAAGGACCAAATGAAATTCTAATACTGGTGAACGCTTTTGTTTAATAAAATATTAAACTTCATCAGACTGATGAAATTTAATATTTTAATATTTAATATTTTAACATTTTATTAAATGAAAGTGCTCACCAGTATTAGAATTTCATTTGGTTGTTATTTTGTTTTACAAATAAGTGCTTTTATTTTGCAATGTGAGCTTTCCTATAAGACACTGATTAAGTGTGCTTCAGGTTCAGTTTACAACTTGTTTTTGTTTATTTAGCTGATGTTTTTCTTCTTCTGCTTTTTGGAGCTTCAATAGTGATAGAAGAGAAAAAAGACAATAATGGCATATTTGTAGTAATAAAGGGCTACTGGCAAGTAGGGAGGATTACACTGGCATGTATTTATATTCCACCTAAAACTGCTTCAGTGGAGCTTAAGAAAATTCTGGGAGAAATAATCAGCTTTTAGCAAGGAATATCATTTATAGGTGAGAATTTGATTTGATTTGAAGCAGTGAGGATGTATCTGGGGGAACAGAAGGGAAATATAACAAAAGATGGTAGATTTTTGAAGACATTTATGAAAATATTTGGCATGGAAGATGTAAATTCAGTAATACAAGTTCAGAGTGAATTTACAAATGAATCCGCAAGGTACAAAAACTGGGCTAGGTTAGATAGAAATTATATTTCGCAGGAACATGTGCATTTAATTGAAAGTTTTGATACATATCCAGCAACTATTTGAGATCATGTGCCAATAATAACTAAAATAAAAACACTGGCTAATGAAATAAAAATGAGACACTGACGCTTTCTCACATATCTATTAAAAAGAGAGGAATTTAAGGAATGGGTGGTGGAAATTATTTGGAAGTTCTTAGGGGAGATAGAAATTTCTTCTGATAATATAGCTAGGGAGTGGGAAAATTAAAGTGGAGTTTAAAAATAGGGGGGGGGAATAAAAGAAAGAGAGATATGGTTAAGAAGTAACAAGAATTATTAAGAGGGACCGACAAAGGTTAAAGTATTACAGAATAGGGGGTATCTCACAGAACAAGAAGAGGAGCAACTGCAGAATGCTAAACAGAAAATAAAGAGTATAACTTGATAACATGCATGAGTTTAGAAATTCTGCTGTTAACTTTTTATTCACACTGCCGTAAGATGTGGTCCAGGCTGGATTTTTTTCTTGTCTCTAATATCCTCCTCAATTATAACATTCTATTTCATACTGAACCCAGGTTCTTCTTGGACCACTCTAAGATTACTCTAAATATTGACTGGTCCAAAGACCCATCTATTAAAACTAGAGGCCACAGCTGGGCATTTAACCTTAACTTATTAAACAACCGAGATTCTACAGGAAGTTGAAGGTACCCTCGACCAAGCCCTGACCTTTATCGAACACAACCAACTACCCTTTGACATTTATTGGGCCTCCATTAAATCCATGATCAGAGGCACTCTCATCAATAAAGCATCTTATTATAAAAAAGGTACTTCTCCCAAGAATCATCTATCAAAAATAAAATTAATAAGCTTGAGACCCAACTTTAACCAACTTTCAATCCTATATCTAAAAAACAATTAATCCATCTACAGAAAAAGCTTTTGGACCTCAACTATAAAAATTTATCTTTCCATGAAATAAGGACTCTAACAAACTACTTGGAGTGGTCCCACTTGTCCTCAAAATTCCTTTTAGATTAATCAACCAAAGCAAACTCTCCCCAAGTATGACAGAAATAATCTACCAAAGTAAGAGCTACCATAAAAACCAAGATATAATTGACATTTTTGAACAAATCTATAGAGGTTCATATAGTTTCCCTGACCTTCATTCAAATAAACCAGATATAGAAACTTTCTTGAACAAACTAGCTTTCCCTAAACTTAGCCCTGAACAAGAAGCCACCCTATCATCTCCCATTACCAAACAAGAAATTGTCATGGCTATCAACAAGCTTAAGCCCAATAAAGGCCCAGGCCCGGATGGCTTTATTTCAGAATTCTACAAAGCTTTTAGTCAAAAAATATTTATTTTCCTTCTCCACCTATTTACCTACATTACTCATAATGGAATAAAAGATTTACACTTAAATGCCTCCAAAACGATTTTCATCCCTAAATCCAACTCAGATCTTAAAAACTCTTGGAATTATAGGCCCATCGCTCTTATTAACCTCGACATGAAGATCTGTGTTTCTATCCTAGCTAACAGAATTAAACCTATTCTTGCTACCATTATCTCCACTGAACAATCAGGGATCACTCAGAATAGACAAAACTTTGACCACAGTCTTCTCCTTGACACCCTCTTAACCTTTTCTACCACTAATCACAACCGTATATATACTCTGGCTATAGATCCCTCTAAAGTCTTTGACAGACTGAATGTAGAATTCCTCCTATCTACTCTCCCTAGGTTCAACTTTCCTCCAGTTTTCATATAATTCATTAAAACTCTATACTCCAATGCCCACACTATTTTACAAATCAGCAACAACCTTGCTTCTCAAATTGACATTAAAATGGAGCTAGACAAGGGTGTCCAATGTTGCCCTCCCTATTTAACCTCCATATTGAACCTCTTTTTCTGTTAATCAACCAAAAAACCTTTCATCATATTCCCACCCTCTTCAATACTAAAATTCCATTCTCAGCCTTTGCTGATGACCTTAACCTCTATTACTCCCTCCTCAATTCTGACCTTCCAAAAATACTAGACTCCATAGATAAATACTCAAAATTCTCCAACTATAAACTAAACTTAGAGAAATCAACCATTTTTCCCCTGAACTCTTTTTGCCGACTATGTAGATTCTCCCCTCCCCAAATCAAAATTAATGATTCTCTACATTATCTCGGTATTTCCTTAAACCAAGATCCCAATCAAAGCTATTCAAATAATATCTTCACACTACAATCTAACATCCAACAAGATTTGAACAGATAGGCAAAATTACACTCCCACTTCTCACCAAAGCTGCTATAATCAAAATGAACATTCTACCTTGTCTACTTTATGTTTTCAATGCATCTAACATAATAATTCACAACTATTTTTTTAAAACTCTCCACACATCTTTCTCTAAACTCCTATTTATTTATTCACATTTGTTAACTGGGTTGGTCCAGCTGGGCTAGTGACCCATTTTCAGTGGAGACCCGTGGAGAAAAGCTCCAAAAAAACACAAACAGTTTACAGAGAATCAAACATTTGAGTCAAAAATTTGGTCAAAATCAGTAATACAAGAATGTTAGAGAGACAAAGCAGAAATGCAAACATAATATATACATAACAATATTTTTACAGACTAAAAATATATTTACATATTTACAAAAAGAGTTAAGTCCAACAGTATTGATTCTAGAGTTTAGTAAGTATTTACAATAGTGGAGTACTTAGCTATATGTGGAGGGACTGAAAAGGTATATAGTAGGGTTGTGGGGAGCTTAAGTAGGGGCTTGACAAGAACATAGTTTGGAGTTGAGTAGATTAAGTTTGAGTTTTTCTTTAAAGTGAGATGGGTGAATGATGGAGCAAATGTATCTTGGGAGTTTGTTCCAGGCTTGGGTGACAGAGTGTTTATAGAGGAGTTTGCCAGCTATTTCTTTGGGTTGGTAGATTTGTAGTAGTTGCTGATTAGAGGTATGGAGAGTCCACGGAGGAGTGTAGATAGAAATGAAGGAAGAGAGAGCAGGGCAGGATGAAGGTTTGTAAAAAATGAAGTATAACATTTGAAGTTGTGACAGCAGTAGAAGATAGGGGGAATTCTATGAGTGGAGAGTATTTATGGCAAGGCAGTGATGTGTATTCAATGGAGAGTTTGTGATAAATCTAGCTATCTTGTGGTAAGTTTGTTGGAGTTTGTTTAAAGTAGCAGTTTGGATGTTGATGAGTACTGGGACAGCATATAGAGGGGAGGGGAGGAGAAGAGCTTGTGCAAGGGAGAGTCTGGCATTTGTAGTTAGAAATGTTTGTTGTGATACAGTAAACCAAGTTTCTGGTGAGTCTTTTTTATGCTTTGGAGGATGTGCAAGTTGAATTTGAGTTCATCATCTATGATGACCCCAAGGAGTTTAGTGTGAGCTTCAGGTTGGGTAACAATGTTATTAGAGGAAGTAATAGTAAAGGTGGATTTAAGGTGAGAGAGAGAGAGATCAGCGAAAAAATAATAAGAGTTTGGTCTCGGTAGGGTTCAGAATTTGTAGATTCCTGGACACCACTGTTCAGTGGATAGGAAGGCCTGTTGAATAAGAGTCTGGAGATTGGAGATATTGTCTGAGATGGAGATGAGAGTAGAGTCATCTGCATATTGGATGAGGAAGGATTGTTTACAAGAAGTATAGAGATCATTGGTAAAGACATTAAATAGGAGGGGACCCAGGATGGAACCTTCTGGTTCCCCGGTTGGGACAGGTATAAATGGAGAAGTGGAAGAGAGCCATTTATCAGAGTGCTGCCTGCAGGATAAGTAACTGGAGAATCAGGCAAGGGAGGAAGAAGATAAATTGAGATCTGCAAGTTTAGATAGTAGTAGGGGAAGGGAGACTGTAGCAAAGGTTTTGGAAAGGTCACAGAAGAGACATGATATGAGTTTGTTATTGTCTAGGGCCTCTGCAATGGTATGTATAAATGATAAGAGGGCAGTAGTTGTGCTGTGGTTGGGATGGAAACCATGCTGAGTGGGAGTAAGGAGGTTATGCTGGAGGAGGTAGTTGTGTAGTTGTGAATGGATACATTTTTCGAGAATCTTAGAGAGGAGAGATAGAATAGCTATAGGTCAGTAGTTAGATAGGTCTTTAGACTTTCCACCGTTATGCAGGGGAATAGTGAAAAATTATTTCCATAGGGTAGGGACGGGGGATTCCTGAATAGATCTATTGATTAGTATAGATACTGGAGAGGCAATGGAGTGAGCAGCAAGTTTGAGGAAGGTAGGAGGTATATTATCAGTGGAGGGAGAGCAGGGTTTGAGTTTGTGAAGAAGAGATCTGATGTAGGAAGTAGGAACCAGATGTAAAGGGAATAGTTGTTTGTTAGAAGGATTGGGAGGGGTAGGCAGAGAAGTTGTGTTACAGTTGGATGATATAAGTGTTTGAATGGTTTCAATAACGTGTTTATTGAGAAGAGTAGCAGTTTCCAGAGGAGATGTATTTGGGTAGGGGCAGGGAGTTCAGGGGCAGCCTGGAGAGAGAATTTTGTTACTACTATACCAGTACTTGCAAGGGTTGGATTTGTTATTGAATTGGGCAGAGTTATAAAAGGACTTTTTGTCATTACTGGTTTGTTTTTTTGTAAGATTTCTGAGGTGTCTATAATTATATAGCAGAGTTAATTCATTTGTTTTGATCCAGGCTTTCCAAGCTCTATCTCTTTTTAGCATAAGGGATTTAGTTTCTTTTGAGAGCCAGGGAGCATAACTGGGTTTTATTCTAACCTTTCTAGAGGGAGCAAGGGAGTTCAGGGTATTCAGGAAGATGCTATTGAACCTAGTAACTGCGTCATTGAGAGGGATTTGTTTAAGGATGGACCAGTCAATGGTGGATAGAATAGAGTTGAATTGGACTACATTCAAATTAGAGAGTTTTCAGCAATTTCTATAAAGGTGGGATTTGGGGGGGGTTGGATGGTGTATCTAAGGACCGAGATGGGGAGGTGGTCGCTAAGTTGGTCTGGTAGGGTAGTGGGGTTGTGGTGGGGGTGAGGGGAGTTGGTGAGTATCTAGTCAATTATGGAGCCGGAAGATGAGTTTTTATGGAGGTGGGTGGGCAAAGATATCACTTGATAGAAACCATGCAGGTTGATGCTGAGTTGTGGAGAGTCAGTTTTTAGTTTAGACCAATCTAGGTTAACATCACCTAAGATGAGGGTATCATAGGGAATATTGTGGGAAAACCAGGATAAGATATTCTCTAAAGTGGATGAATTGTTTCCAGGAGGGATATAGATGGTGGCAACAGCTAATTTTTTGTGAGGGTTAAGGTGGCAATTAAGGATGATGAGATCAGATGGGTGAAAGTCAGGGATGGGTGTTTGGAAATATGAGAGCTTGAGACTATTGGGGTGGAGGATGGCTATACCACACCCTTTTTTGGGAATCTATCACAGTGATAGATATTATAAAATACCACCAAGACCACCGATCCAAGAAGTAAGCAAATTTAATGAAACACTTAGTGCCTCGGCTTGCACAGCCGTCCAAGAGTAAAAACACTTAGATAGATATTATAGCCTGGTGGGAGAATTTCATTGTTAGTGATATGTGGCTTAAGTGGTCCCCCAAATCAATTAGAATTAGCTATAATAGACTAACTCTCCCAAAAGACAAGGATGGTTTAAGTCTACCTGACTTCAAACTTTATTAGGACATTATCAATGGTAACAAGATAGTAACAATATCTGATTATGCTCCCAATTCATCTACCTGTTCTCCTACATGGGTAAAATTATACTATAACTATATCAAAACATTCAAATTTAACCCCAAAGCTCTCCCCTTTCTGAATACAGAAAACCTTAAAAACTTGAAATTATTATTAACCATTAAGCATAAAATAGCTATTCTTCAAGAAGATATTCAAATTTCTAAAACTGTCCATTGCTTTTGATACCCTGCAACCATTCCACCTCAACCCCAACCTTAGATTGAACAACAAAATGATCAACCTGGATAAATACCCCCTTATCAGAGAGTTAACTATAGCAGATCTCTTTCCTCTCAGAAATAATTCATTATCTGAAATAAGACTACACATCTCTACCCAAAGGTTATACAATCATCTTGAGACAAATCCTTCAACTCTGTCATAATACCTTGGAAGATACTTCTCTACATCTAAATGATTTTAACGCCTGCAAATCCATATGGAACCTCCTCTCACTTAAGAAGAAAATAATTTCTAATTCATACAAACTTATTCTTTCTATCCGAACCCAAAATTATCAAATGTTTTCAAACTACTGGAAAGACCAAGATCCCTCCATTACCTCTAACCATATCTTCCAAGCTATTTGAATTTCCATGAAACTTAATCCCTTTAAAAAACTTAACTATACCCAGCTCATGATCTTAAACAATGCATACCCCACCCCTGCCGTACTTTCTAAAATCTATCCCTCCTTCTCTCCCCTCTGTCCCCATTGTACCAATCACAACGGGACCTGCTCCCTATTTTTTGGAGCTGCAAATGCTCTTATAGACTCTGGTGGTCCCATAGGTTGCAGTTGGAAAAAAAGGGCTATGAAAAAAATTACTTTGTCCTGCACATTCACAATATTAAATATCCCTTCTACAGGATTATTTAAACTTCAGACTCGTATTTTAATAACACTTTTCCCTTGTCAAACTTTATATCACCCATAACTGGAAGGATAGATCTTTACTCACTTGGGATGGATTTAAACAACTTGCTACCAAACACTTACTTGCCCACAAATAACTGAAATATACCTAAAGACTTAGTACACACTTTGCTGAATGTTGGGATACTTTATTTGATATCCTTCTAGCTTAATCTCTGTTAACATATCTATTTTGTTGGACATAAGGTGTATCTGCAAATAGTTATTTGTTGTATATAAGTCTATATTACCTTCATTGTTTTAGTTGTGCATTGTCTGTTACCATTTTATATTGCATTAAAATTGTTAATAAACATTAAAAAAAGAAATTCTGCTGTTAAGCAATTGTTTTTTGATAATAACTTCAGAGTACAAAAAACTTTTAGCTTAACAATGCAGGCAACAGAAAGTAAAAAGGATTGTTGCCAAGCTTAGGGAGCCTATAACAAGGAAGATAACCAGAGATCCAGTAGAGATGCTAGAAATATTGCAGAAGTTTTATGAAAATTTGTGTAAAGCACAGAAATACGGAAATCAAGAAAAGGTACAATGGAAATATTTATGGAAGAATTAAATATGCCAAGGTTAGAGGTAGATGAAGCTCAATTACTAACAGTTAGGCTAGGAGGAGATAAGATACAAATGGTAATACATAAGCAATATACATGAAAATCCCAGGAATAGATGGTATTCCTGTGGAAATTTGGAATCTAGAAAGGAAGAAACTGATGGAGGTTTTGTTTAACAGTGTTTTAAAAGGAAGAGAGGCACACCAACATTCTGGAAGAAAGTGGTGGTGGCTGTAATACCTAAAGATGTTAAAGACCCATCAGATCTAGATCTATGCAGGCCATTTCAATTCTAAACCATGATTATAAAGTGTTTATGTCTATAATGGCTAAGAGGGTGGCAAAGGTGATGCCAAAACCGATAGGTATGGATCAGTGTGGTTTTGTGGAGGGGAGGCAAACATTTAATGATATTAACAGAACAATTATGATTCAGAGGGAAGCAAAATGTAAGAAAATACCACTGTTGTTGATGGTCTTGATGTAGAGAAAGCATTCGATACAGTAACCTCGGATTTTATGAGCAGGGCAATGGAAGCATTTGCATTCTCTGATAAGATTCTAAGGTTACATTTAGGACCACTGGCAAAGAAAACAAAGGACTCAGAAATTCATGGATATAATTGGCATATTAGTCAAGAAAAGCTGGTTTTATTTGCAGATGATATTATTTTATACCTGATAAAACCAGAAAAGGACATTTCAGGTTTGTATAACATTTTGAAACAGTTTCAAGTCTTTTCAGGATACAAAATTATTGAAGGAAAAACAAAGGTAATAGCTGTAAACTACGTACTTATACATGAATTGGTTCAGCAATACCCATATTTATGGGGACATGATAAAAATTAAGTTCTTAGGAGTGTAGATTAAAAAGGATACTGTTATGGCAACTAAGGATAAGTGGGAAGAGACTAAAGAAAAGACAATACAAATACTGAGAAACTGGAAGCGAGATACGAACAGTCAAGATGTGTTTAGTCCCTTTAGTTTTATACACAGTTCAGGCATATTTTTATCAACCATAAGTGAAGCTGTGGATTACAATTAATAAAGAGCTGAAGAATTGTATGTGTGAGGGAAAACAGTAATAGTCAAGAAGGATAAGCTGATCCTTCCATAGAACAAGGTCAGTTGGGATTACATGATTTGAAGGGGTATTTCAGAGCTACACAGTTAAGGCTCCTATACATAGCACAAGCAAAAAGCTATAATTCAAAGGGGAAAGGGATGATGCAATAGGGGAAGTGCTCAATAAACAAGCAGAGACTAGGATTTTGGATGCAGATCCTTAAGAAGAATAACAATAATCATACAGAATATTATATTCATAAAGTAGTAGAAAGTACTCTAAGAACTAAGTCAACATGGGAATGGTGAAAGGAGATTCTGCCAAGAGGAATGACTGCAATTAGGGACACAGAGAATAGGCAAGAGGGGGCTGAAATTTACTGGAGAAAACTGGCAAAGGAATCAAGTTATTAGGAGCAAATATTTATAGAGGGAAAGGTAATACAATGGGAAGAGGCCAATAATTTGGAAGGCTATACATTGACTTCCTTATCAAGGACTGATATCGGAGTATAGGTAAACAGAAAGGAATAGGGGGATTCTAAGTGAAAGACCAACACTGATAGAGTTTTTGGTAGAATTTAGAACAGAAGCTGCTGTTAAAAAATGGATGATTAGTACAGCATACCAAATAAAGCATGATAACTGTAAGAACCAATCAGAGGAGGTTGGATAGGATTGAGAAGAGAGACTGGATAAGCAATTCACAAAGAAACAATGAGGGATATATGTATGACTCCCAAATATGCAACAAAGTCTAGAAGATTTAGGATCTTTTCTTGGAAGTGTTTACATAGGTATTTTTATACCCCAAGTAGACTCCAAAGAATTTTTCCTAAGATAGATAGCAAATGTTGGAGGTGTAATGGGGAAGAAAGGGGAAATTGAGAACATATTTTTTGGGATTGTAATGAATTGTCAGATTTTAAAAATTCCCTCCAGACTACTCTATCAAAAACACTGGGTGAGCAAATTGGTATAACTAAGGACATGATTTTTTTTGAGTTATGATACAGACTTGGAATTGCCTAGACATAGTAATGCCTTGCTGAATCTAATTATGTGACAGCCAAAAAAAGCAATTACTAGAAAATGGAAATCAAAGCCTAAACTAACTGTACTTGAAGTAGTGAATATAGTAAAAGAGATAAAACAACTGGAAATGGGATCTTTAGGAAAGGGTAGGTGAAAATTACATAGAAAAAATGGAATTATGGGGACAATACATGCAGAATAATGTTTTGGAGGAGGAATGAGGTTTAAAAGAATGCAAGATTTGAATGAGCTATGTAATGTTTAAATGACAATGACTGGATAGGTTATAAATGATGTATAATATTTGCAACTAGAATATGTCAATATGGTTTGTTTTCATTTATATAAATGTATGACTGCCTATGTCATAAGTGATAATTTAAGAAAGCTGTTTCTTGTTTAAAAAAAGATAAAGAGGCATTTTTATGGGTACATTAAATAATGTACAGAAAGGCAAATGCAGAGAAAACCAGTCACAGCAGTTCATGAGCTGGTCCATCTGTTAACAGAATCCCAGTCAGACTAGATTTCCTAATATGTTGTTCTGTTAAGAATAGCTACCCTCACTGAATGCTTTAATGTTGGTGTATTATTGTAATTGGATTGCTGTCTGTTAAATAAAAATTATTTCATCAAAATATAATCAACTTAGAAGTAGGCAGGCAGGCTGGAAGGCTATTAAGAGAAGCAGACTTACCATTTGATAAAGCACTAGATTATTATCATTATACCTCTCCTTTGTGGATTGAGCTGATCAACACAAGCAGGATGGCTGTCCTTCATCTGCACTCCTCCCAGTAGTACTGCTTACTTTCTGTCAGAGGTTTGTTTGGCATATCTTATCGAGGGTTGCCACCTTTTCAAATGCCCAAAGTGGGACAATTGTGGTATAAACATCAGATTTTGCAGGCCAAAACATACCCACGGCCAGTACAAAGGACAGAACTTCACTTTTTTGCCTAAATAAAAGCTTATTCTTGTAGAATTTTAGTTGCTTATTCTATTTCTGATAACATTTAGGTGTTTCAGATACAGAATAATTGTTTTATGCAACTATTGCATAAAATATAGGAAATAATTGTGCCCTAAAATCTCAGGACATCGGCCATTTTTACAATTTTTTTTGCAGGACACAACTGCCCAAAGAGGGACTGTCTCTCGCAAAGTGGGACATGTGGTAAACCTAATCTTATCCTCCTGCTGGCCCCTGGGTCACTAGCTTCATAACAACCAAATTCGATGAAACTAAAACCAAATAGGGCAACAGGGCCACTGAGACAAAAAGGTGAACTCACACTGCACTTTATTCAAAAACAAAAAAAAAAAAAACGCAGTACACAAGTTAAGCGCTTTCATCCAAGTATGGACTTCATCAGAACTACTGCAATTACATCAACACACCCTTTTTTTACAATTAATGTTAATCACATGACTTGAGACCAAATTCAAAAATGTGATGAAAATATATAAACACTTTAAAAATGTATAAATAGAACATTTAAAATGACATATTAGTATGAAAATGACTAAAATATTTTAAGAGTTTTGTATAAAAAAAAAATATATATATATATATATATATATATATATATATATATATATATATGCATATATTGATTAATACTTGTGCAATAAGACAAAATAAACTTTAAATAGCAGCAATTTGTTGTTATTTGCAAAACATTAAAGACCCTTTTGTTAAATAAGGGTCTATATCACATGGTCATAAGCTAATAATAGCAAATGAACACAACTTCAAAAACACCGGAACTCGGAGTTGTAATTGTGGGGGGCTGCACCCCCTACAAACCCCCTGCTAAATATATATATATATATATATATATATATATATATATATATACCAACTCTGTGATTGCACTACAGTGAGGAAACGGCAAATGCCCCTATCTACACAGTAGTGCGACCCCACAATAATAACTTTGAGTTCTGGTGTTTTCGAAGTTGTGGTCGTTCGCTATTATTAGCTTTCAACCATGTGATATAGACAAGTTAAATAACACTAAATTAATATTCCAAACTCTTTAAATTTAAAACAGGAACAACTGAACATGTTTCATTGAGACCTGGAGATACCAGAGCATTTACCCTAAGTTGCCACATAAGCTCCCTCACCAATAAATGGTCTTCAATGATTTTGCCCCTCACATCCCTTTGAAGCTGTTCAATGATTATAAATTTGAAGGCATGTGATAGGCAATTTTAATGTGTCTACATAGGGCATTTGTGTCTTTGCCCCTGATGATATCTCTTACATGTTCATACATTCTCTCTTTTATCCTTCTCATGGTTTTCCCTATATAGAAGGCTGGACACATTTGGCATGTAGCAACATAAACAGCCCAATTGGTGTCACAGTTGTATCTGCCTTTAATATTAAAAATACCACCATTGACAGTCACACTCGTACCTGTCTGAACATATTTACACATGTTTGCAATGTCCACATTTCAACATGCCCTTTATATCAGTCCTGTTGCACCTATTAACTTTTTTGATGTAACTATTTATAAGGATGTGGAAGGTAGGTGTTTCAAGTCTAATATATACAGAAAACCCACTTTTTCAAATAGCTATCACCATTTTGATAGTTTCCATCCACTGGCACAGAAAAAGTCTGTGGTCAAAGGCCAGTTAGTGAGGTTGGCCAGAATGGTACCAGATGATGATACATTTGTAATGGAGGTTGACAGGTTATTAGTCATGTTTTCAAAATGGGGTTACCCTTGGTCTTTTTTGAACCCCATTAGGGAAGAAGTGGTAAATAAGAGGGGTCAGAAGATTTATGCCCCACTTTTGGCTTTTAATGAGGACAGAGCACATCAACATTTTTCAGATGGAGATTCAGGTAGAGCTACTATTATTCCTGGGGGCCCCGCTAATGATTATTCAAATTCATGTGTGTTAACTTTTTCAACTGACTCTTATAATATTATGAGTATGTTGAAACGTAATTGGTTCACTATGTCTTCCAATATCCAGTTAGGTAATATGCTGAGTGAAAAACCTGTTATTGTATACAGAAGGAATACTAATTTCAAGGGTTTGATGGAGAAAGGGAATAAATACAAAGTTAATAGTTGCAACAGGACTGATATAAAAGGCATGTTGAAATATGGACATTGCAAAATATGTAAATATGTTCAGACAGGTACGAGTGTGACTGTCAATAGTGGTATTAATATTAAAGGCAGATACAACTGTGACACTAATTTGTCTGATTATGTTGCTACTTGCCAAATGTGTCCAGCCTTCTGTATTGGGAAAACCATCAGAAGGATAAAAAAGAAAATGTATGAACATGTAAGAAATATCATCAGGGGCAAAGACACAAATGCCCTATGAAGACACATTAAAATTGCCTATCACATGCCTTCAAATTTATAATCATTGAACAACTTCAAAGGGATGTGAAGTGCAAAATCATTGAAGACCATTTATTGGTGAGGGAGCTTATGTGGCAACTTAGGTTAAATGCTCTGGTATACCCAGGTCTCAATGAAGCATGTTCAGTTGTTCCTGTTTTAAATTTAAGGAGTTTGGAATATTAATTTAGTATTATTTAACAAAAGGATTTTTCATGTTTTGCGAATAACAACAAATGGCTGCTATGTGAAGTTTGTTATTACTGGAAAAAAAATGTTATTTTGTCTTTTTGCACAAGTATTAATCAATATATACATACACACATACACACCCACACACACCCACACACACACATATATATATATATATATATATATATATATATAGAGAGAGAGAGAGAGAGAGCTCTTTTAAAATGTTTTAGTCATTTTCATACTAATATGTAATTTTAAATGTTCAATTTATGCATTTTTAAAGTGTTTATATATTTTCTTTACTTTTTTGAATTTGGTCTCAAGTCATGTGATTAACATTAATTGTACAAAAAGGATGTGTTGATATAATTGCAGTAGTTCTGATGAAGTCCATACCTGGATGAAAGCGCTTAACCTGTCTACTGAATTTTTTTGTTTTTGAATAAAGTGCAGTGTGAGTTTATTTTTTTGTCTCGGTGGCTCTGTTGCCCTATTTGGTCACTAGTTTTACAAGGAAAAAGTGGACCCATGTCAGGGAGGTAATTTAGCTTTCACCCTAACTCCTTGATATGTGCAGTATACATTAAAGTGGAGGATGTGTAGTTGGTGTGATATAGGACTAGTACTCACTTCCCAGAGTAGTACAGGCCTGCAAATTGTCTCACCTCTAATGACTGGCATTCATGCCTGGCCCTCCAGCTTCCACCATCCCTCCTCTGAGAGATAGGTCATTCCTTTCCCACACTGCCCTAGCTCCAACAGTTGCCAGAGTTGAACAAACTCACACTATCTGGCCTATAGTTACAGCTTTATCTCTCTATACCACTGGAACATTTTTGATAAAGCACTAGATGGTAAAGTGAGTGAAATTTCAAGTACTGATATTTAGTTTAAGAGCATAACTGTGGGGAATGCAAAGTGTGTAAAATAAATGAGAGTGAATATGACAGCAACATAAAGCTGGACTCAATAAAAGAAACAAATGAAAACAAAAAAGCAATATCATTTGTGACCACAAAAATGATGGACACCATACTCAGTTCAAGCAAAGTGACTACAGAGAAACATATTGCAGAACCATTATTCATATTTCTAGGTTATGTGGAAATCAGAATCATTTTGAGAAAATGTGTCAAAGTTAAAATGAATATGTGAACCAAGATTTACATGAACTAGTGTCAAAATAACAGAATTAAACATAAATGTTTATGGGCACAGATAAAATGAATAATGTAAGTGCAGTAAAATTTCAGTCAGTGACACTGATGACCCTTGGTTAGAAAAAAATGCCATTAAAAGCATGAAGTTATACTTAAGTTTGTTAATAGTGCATAATGCAATATACTGTCAGAAACTACTGTTAAATTACTAAATCTCCCAAATATTCTGTATACATTTCCATGCACTATGTTGACATATTTAGGCACAAACTACAGCCTTTAGAACAGATTTTGCTTAATTGTGAGAAGAGTGCAGAAAATGCAACCTAACATTCAAGGAAATGTCAATGGCAAAGCAATTAAAGAAGGCAAATATACTGGGGTATAAGGATTTCAGGACACTTGCTATTATGTGATTAAATGGCAAGATGAACATTTCTGATTGACAGCTTAATGTTACTAATATTGCTCAAAACAAGAGTAATAAAAGCAATCTGAAATCCTGCATAAATGGTTGTAAGCGCCATAGGGAATGTGTATACAGTCTCTGAGAGGCTACCAGCATCAAAGGCAATGACAGTATGCTTGTTTCTTCTTGGAAATTAATCTTACAAAACCACTCAGTGCTTTAATACTATTAAAAGCATACCATGAATATAGTTATAAGTGTTTTACTGGCAGATGAAACTGAACATTCCAGATACTGAGGACATTTTGTAGATGTCTGCTGGTTTATTTACTGGTTTAGGCTGTCTGCCAGGGGTGTACCATGATAAGGTTTCTCCTGAGGCAATAACATTTGTATATATCTATCATGATATCTCCAATAATGCATATAAGTAGGATGAAATAGGAGCAAAATTGCATGGAGGGATTGGGTATAACTGTTAAGCAAGTACAACTGATTGAATGGATGAATAGCATGATGACAGTAGTGAAACAAATTCTAAGACTTTGGAAGTATGAGTCTAGGAATAGAGTGACAATGTGCAGTTGTGAAACTTGAATATGCTATGTCTGTAATCACTGTTTCAAATATTCCCTTTGCTCTGAGGTATGTTGATCAGAGTTAGCATGTGTATATATGGGTCCCTATCAGATTACTGAAGATTCAAAACTTGAATCATCATATAACCGAGACCATATGATTGAATTTTTTGAACTTCAAAACTAAAATAAAAAAGATATATTTTTAATGTTTTTGCAGGGGAAGCCCCCTTGCACCTTCTATATGGTGGGGTTTCAAAACTTCAACCATATGGTCTTGGTCAGAAACTCAATCTTATAGGGACCGGTATATATATATATATATATATATATATATATACTGTATACATACACACACACACATATATATATATATATATATATATATATATATATATATATATATATATATATACACACACTGAGATATATATATATATATATATATATATATATATATATATATATATATATATATATATACACACACACATACATATATATGTGTTTACTTCAGATACCCGAAATACCATACGATCAACTTTCAAATGACCGAGACCACTAAAGCAAAATTTCACAACAGTGTACGTTCATTTAACTGACTTTCAAATTCAGGAAATCCAGAACACTGAACCCCAAATAACCAACAAATACCAAAGAGACGTGTGAAATACATCCATCACAGTACACATCAATATTGTCCAAAAGTGTTTTTGAAATATGTGCTTCCAGTGCAAAATGTTAAATAATGTCATTGCTGTTACTCTGTAAAATCTCTATTAACATGTCTCAAGTGAAATTAACAACTGTGACATTCCATGCCATGCAAACCAGTAAATCTAAAACACTGCAATCACAATACATACTTAAACAATTCTAAATAGTTATCCAGCACTTGTATTCTTGACCATGTACTTACATATATGTTATTTCAAGCTCCAGTACTCTGTAACATCTTCTCTAGAGAACGATCAGCCAACACTGCAGTTAGACTTTCTACAGGCATAGTAGCTGATATGCATTGTGAAGATAGGTGAAGGCTGCCAGCCTAGCTAGACAGAATTTTGTAGATAATTCTGTCATTTGTAAATATTAATGTAAGCCACAGGCTTATTCTCTTAAATGTGAAAAGACTGTATTGGATGTTGAACATAAAAAAATATAACAGTGCACTCTGCGGTAAGAAAGCTGATAAGTCAAGCATTGTGAAATTCTTTGATGTAAAACTCAGACGAGATGTCTAGAGGGAGGTATTCTGCCTATTCTTTTGAGGCCAGAGTTAATGGCTAGAATTTACATTTATAATTTCTTTTATTGCTCTGGCTTCCTGACCAGTTGCAAGATCAAAAGGGCTATTAACCTCTGAGTTTCTCTTAGCCTGGGAACCAGAAAGAAATGATGTAATCTGAAATTAATCAGTGGTACTGTGTTATTAATTTAAGGAAAGAGAGTGAGAGTATTTGAGCATTTGTCACCAGCACTGTCTTGCTCTATATGTAAGTTTATTTTAGAACTGTGTTTTCTCTTAGATATAGCTAGGAAATGGGAAGATTAGATTAGCCTTTTTTTCTGTATTGATGCCAGAACTTTTCTACTGTATTATTTTAAGTATTTCTCTGTGATCTCTGAACTCTTGACTAGCACTGTGCAGTAAGAAGTATTGTTTTGTGTTTTTATTATTTATTATTAAATATTTTTAACCTTTCAACTGTGGCTGTTTTGTGTAGAGATAATTTAATCTCTAGAGTACACTGCATATATGTAGTGATACTGTACAAAGTCACTCCAAATAAGCCTTGACTGTTCAGTTGCACTTACCATTTGGATAATAATATTGCACAGTATAATTGGACACCCTTTCATAAGGGCCTTTTGGTAGCTGATAAATGTTAGTGGGTGGTGGAAAGTGGTACTACCGTATAGTCTGGGTAAAAGGGGTAGAGCTGGAGAACCTGTGCCAGCCTTCCCCAGGAGTGTCCGTGTGGTTGTATATAACTCTTATCTCAAAGTGTGTGTATGTGTCAGCTACCTGGGAAGGGACACAAAGCACTGGTTTGACAGAGATGGTGCTGGAGGTTTTGGCTTGCTCACTAGGCTGAGATCTGGACCCTATAGCTGTGCCAGTGGGGATTCTTATTGGGGACCTGGAGAGAAAGGGAGAAACCAGCCCCAGACTGACTGTGATCTCTGTGTGCTCTTAAGGGAAATTGTACTTTACTGTGTGGGTATTTATTATCCTTTCCCAATATGGATGCCCCTCACTGTTGTTAATGGCGAGGATTGAGGCTCCTTGATTGCCGGGTTAGTGCACGGGCATCACATGCATCCTGAATGTTAAACAGACTGATAGCTTGACACAATAGTTACCTGCAGAGTTTATACCTCACACTACATTTTAATAGTCTAGCAATAGCTCTGACAAATTCCACAGGGGAGTATGCTTCTTTATTTTTCAACACAGTTTCAAACTGTGAATGTCTCACTAATAGTGTCTTCTTTTTAAGTGACTGCAGAAAACCAGCTGCCATGTGACCATGCAATTCATCCACCCTGTCTTGCTCTCTAACTAAAGC